>NC_087273.1:11307812-11610625 GCF_015220805.1 Pogoniulus pusillus
AACTTGGTTTAATGATAACTCTCTTGATTCACCTGCAGAACAAAACATCTTTTTGTGATTTTCTATAAATGAAATGATTAAAAAGTGAAATGCCATTGAAATGCATTTCTTTACCTTCCTTTTGCCACTGTCATTTTTTCCTGAATCACCTTTGTAAAGGAGTGTAAGTATTTTTCATGCATATCTGGACAGCTCAGCACATGCTTGGTTTTATTTAAATATATTTGCTGTCAGATATTTTGTGCAAGTGCCATCCTGGTGCAGCTTGCTGGAAGATTGAAGCTTTCTGATGCAGGCTGAGTGCTACCAATGGGCAACTCATGCCTATTAAGAATACAGCTCTGATTTTAGAAGTCTCTTTATTTTCTCAAGCACAGCACATATCCCATCCTAACATATAATCACAAAGTATCCTTTGCACAGAAATCCCCACGTGTAACTAGTGTTTTGGAGGTTATAACATTTTTTAATCAAGCTTACACTAATGAGGGCCTGATCATATTCCTGCAAGCTTTACTGTTCTTCATTTGCCCTTTAAACCTGGGCTGAACTAACACACAACCTGTGATGAGTGGGAGAGGTATGCTTCCTTGTAAAGGTGTTTTACAAGAATGGAGTGGTAATCAGTAACAGCACCCTTGCTCTTCCAATCTTCCTGTCTTTGTAGTGTGTCAAGCTTTGAGCTCTGAACTATTTTCCTCAAATAAAAAAAAATCTCAGCAGCCAGTATAGGAACAAGCTTTGATGCTTAGAGGATTTCTATCTCGTGATGGGTATGAGCGTGTATTTTCCATCCCATGCTTCCAAGACCCAGCTAATGTTTGTTTGTGTCCCACAAAGGCCCACAGACTCACAGCACACAAACAGAGCAAAGCAGGGACTAAGCACAACTGCATCAAAGACCTTTTTGTGAAAATATGGACAATGCTATAAAACTAACCTTGTGTTAACCTACAGAAGAACAGAGGACAAGAATTGTGAATGCCAAAATACAGAGAGATGTGTGAAAGGGAAAACTTATACAAAAGTAGGCAGACTGAATAAAACTCTTTAAGCCACACAAGTCATGGTAATTAAATTAGGTCAGGCTGGCTATAAAGCTACAAAAAGCAGGCTGTAACTAATTTAGAAAAAGACAGAGAAGACCTGAAAAGAAAACAGACTGACAGCCTCCTATTATTTTATTATCTAATCAAGGCAACAAAAACTTAAGAATGAGGAAAAGGGGGAAAAACATAAAAACCAAACCCAAAACAAACCCCCACATTGACTGATCAAGAATTTCTCTCAAACTATTAGGACAAACAGAAGCATGTAGTCACATCTTTGATGTGGGAAGGTTTTCACATTGTTAATAGTGCTAACTGAGGGTTACATGCATACAGAGTTTACCCATGACAAAAACAGAACAATTGAATGCCTTAAAGTTCAGAAAGGGGTGGAATGTCTAACAAAGAATAAAGGCTCTGAGCTTTATCATTACAGTATCATTTCACTGAATCATTCCAAGCATCCTTGTCATCTGCTGATATGTGAAGACAAATCTTAAACATCTGTGGAAAAAAAGACAATTAGACTTTTATTTAAAACTATTTCTTAATCAAACCCTACCTGCCAGTTTGTATTAAAACGACCCTTTCTGAAAATGGTTTCAGATCTTTGATTTGCATTCGAATGCATCAGGTTGTATAGGGTGTGGGAGCTACCATTCTCAGAAGAAGGGAGAGATTAGGAGTTTATTTATAAGTATGGATCCAAGCTCATTACACAAGATTTAAAATCTTATTTCTGTTGATGTCTAAAATAGTTTTTATTCTCCAAGTGATTAGAAAAATTAGCATTCTAAGGCAGTCTGAAGGGTGAAGAGGACTGTGTGAACAAAATGGGGGAAGGGAGCAGACAAAAAGCCCTGCTAAAAATTGCTAGCCAGAGAGTAATACAGAACTGCATTTGTAAAGGTAAGCCACACAACCAGGTCTGAACTCCAAGATTTCAGCATAGGAATTTACTGCTCTGTGCAGTGTTCACATGTAGCCAGTATGAGCCAAGGGACTGAATTAAACCTGCTGACTTTTGACAGATTGGCTTTTACTTCCTTTTTTTTGTTGCTTGTAGGTGAAAGGGGACCTGTCAACCTACTACAGATTATGAATCTACAGGATTTGGACCATAATATCTTAAGTTTTATTGCATTTCTTTAAAAAGACTCCTATTAAAAAAGAAACTGTAGTTTCTATTATTTTTTTCTGTTTTATACTTAAGATAAATTGGAGATGGCACAGAGCAGTGGAAGAGCAACAGCCTTTAGAAACACTCTCCAAAAATTAGAGTTTGTGAAATACTTTCCAAACATCTGCATGAACAGTACTAAAACCAACCTCCCAGCTGACTGCTTAAAAAGAGAGTCCTTAAATCTAAACCACGTTCCTTGGGATTTTGTAATGTAATTAATTCTTCATCTTCTTTTTATACTTTGCCAGTGAGAAACCAACTAGTGGTTGTTACCTCTGAGTCCTTTCCACTAACTGTTTCTTTCAGTTTTGGCATGATGCTGTACATTTTCATTGCACAGGGATCTCCTCAAACAAAGGAAAATTAGGAAACTGTCCGATCAGATTTCATGTATTGCTCTTGGCATTGCACTCGCTAGACCTGGTACACAGTGAATTTTGAAAGCCTCTGATCTTTTATAACCATTTCCAGTCTTGCACATACATTTTAAAAGTTCCTCATCTGCAGTCACTGGGAGTATGATTATTAAAACAGGTAATTTGGTTATTTTCTTTCTGTAAAGATATGTAGAGTGATCCATTACATCATAAATAATTTTAAACATTTCATTATCCTTTCTACTACACTTCTTATTGTTTTATTTAAGACTCTGAATTTCTTTAACCTTTTTTTCCTTTCCTTTTCCTGCAAGGGAATGTTTTAACACTTAACATCAAAGCATTTGCTAAGAATAGATTAATCCAGTTTGTTACATTTTCAGCACCTTTGGTTTTTACATCAGATTCAGACTGCCTTTAATTATAGTTTTCACTGTGATTTTCTAAAGGTGTTCTTTTATCTCAGTGCATCTTTGATTTAGATCTACATGCTTATATGAATGGCAAAATATTCAGAACTATTTTTTCTGCATCACTGATACACAAGGTGGTATAAAATAAGTGGGTTTTGTGACTGCTCTTACAGAAGGGCAGAGTTAAGGTTACTTAGGTACTGGCCAGAAAGTCTGCCTATGGGAATGTGTCTATGAGGAATAGGTTTAGAGTGGTCAGCTCCTTCTAGGTCTTATGATCTTGTAAAAGAGACATGAAGGACACAAAATTCCTTTTTCTCCTCCCAGACTGCTGTGTCAATCTGAAAGCCTAATGACCGTGCACCTCAATCGTTAACCATCTTGTGGGTTGGGATGAGTGGGGTTTCTCCACACTATTGTGTTCCTCCTCAGTTCAGGGAAATCAGCCAAACTGAAGATGCATTGACCTTTTAAGGCTTAAACAGAAGACAAGATCACTTGACACAAAAATTCTCTAAGTGTATTTATACAGTGATTCCCCTGGCCAACAAAACAGGCCACACAAAGGATTTCAGAGCTGAAAGCATGAGCCTTGACAACTCTAGTCTAAATTAAATGAAAAGGCTGAGCTTGCTGGAGAATATTAACAGACAGAAATCCCATGTTATTTGTGGGATTGTAACTCAGCAGTTGCTTCGGAGACCAATCACACAGGACTGCTTTAGGAAAGAAGTTTTATGGAACAACGGGCTGAGATGACAGATTACTCAGCTGTCTTTTCTGAATGCAAACAAACCCGCACTATCTTAAATGCCTGCACTAGAAACAACCTGCATCCACTTCCGAATCGCCTCCCTCCTTTCCCTCACTCATAGGAGCACTTAAATTAAAAGGGGTAGTTATTTTGTAAATCTCTTTCAAATTTCTGATTGTACTTCTGTTCTTGTACAGCTCAGGGACAGTCAGAACAGAGTATCTGTGTTCTTTTGTTATGAATACAGTAGACTTTTTGATTGCAGTTGATACTACTGTCAAAGCCAGTTCTTAGTAGCCCTTTCATCTTGTCTGGGAGATTAGCAACTTTCTAAGATTATTTTTATTTTTTTATGGTTTTCAATTCAGTCCAAATTTTGGTGGCCACTGAGCCTGCTACTCAAGTTCCATCTGCCTTTTTTTAGCTTGTGTGAAAGTCCTTCCTTGTCTGTGTACCAAATGTCGGTCTCCTACCACAGCGTTTCTTTTGACTGATCCTGTTATCAGTTCTGTAACCTGATCTTTTGAAATTTCAGGTAGTATATTCTGAAAGCTTCTGAAAGTACTTAAGGTAGCTACTTTCAGTTGTTTATTACTTAATACATCATTCTGATGACACTAAATATGTCATCTTGCTTAGAGCTCTGCATGAGGCATGAGAAGAGCTTCTTTCACTTTCTGTCTTCAGCACAATAAGTTTTCCAGCCTCTATTTCCTGCTTGATTTTTTTTTTAATCAAATGACTGTTACTTCTCTCCATACTGAAATACCACTGTATGTCAGTGAAGGGAAGTCAGTGTTATTCTTGCAAGGTAAAGAGCTTCTTCAACCCAGTGGTATGGCTGAGCTGAGCTGGGACATGTTGGAAATGAATCATTCCCAAGACAACAGGAAATAAACCCTTTTGGATTCTCTTAGCTGAGAGTCTCTTTCTTCTTCAGAGAAATTGCAATTTAACTAAGCTATTTTTTCCTGCACTGGGAAGATATGTGTAATGTCTCTGAGAGAAAGACATTAAAACATTTTTCCTTAATGAGGTTTCTTTAATATTGCCTATGCTGGTCTTAACAACAAGCACAAAAAGCCCATTGCCTATAGAAACTCTGCAACTCATTAGCTAGCTTTATCTTTCTTCCAAAGAAGGAAAAAAAGAATCTTTGACTGATATCCCCATCCAACACTTTGAAAAAAACCCAGGTCTTCAGCCAGACCATTCACTGCCCCAACAACAAAGCCAAACAAAGAGCACTTTTTTGATTCTCAAAGAAAAAAGCCTATAATCTAACTAAGAAATGTTTTAGATTTAGCAAATACGATAGATTTTTGCTTTTCCAGGCAAATACCAGAGCACTGAAGAAAGGAGAGTGCACAGAAGAAAAAAATATGGCAAGATTATCAGTGAGCATAACACAGAGGAAAGAAGTCTTTAATGAAGAAAAGGAAAGTGTCTCAGGAGAGGGCTCCTGTGTTTCACAGAACTCTGTGCTTTGCTCTAAGTGGTACAGGTATAAAATCTGTGAGGTTTGCTCAGAGTGGTTCACCTTGTGACCAAGCACATTAGGGAAGCTGCTATATGGCACCAAGTTCAGTATGGAGATTATTACACCACTTAACCTTATCCTCAGGTCAGGCCCTCCTAGATCCATTAACTGTCATTTTGTTTCCTCCTGCTTTCAAAAGCCCTTGAGATGGTCTGAAAATAAAGACCCTGCTTTACTTCAAATCTTTCAGCATGGATGTAACTTTGATCTCCTGACCTTCAGCAAAGCAGGACAGCGTAAGAGCAGTGTGACATTGAGGTGGTACAGCATAAGCAACCTCCTGTGATGGTGGTAACCCCAGCATCTGAGACACCATTCTTCTTATCAGGACTGTAGCCATGCTGTTACCTGGTAGAGTCAATAATTGCAACTGCTACAAACAAGTAAGATTCTCACAAAATAATGAGTGAACTTAATCATCTTTCATTTTCTAACATTTCTTGAAAGTAATCCACCATAGTTTAGGAAAGGAAGGAGGGAAAGATTCACTTACCCAAAGGAAAGGAAAGGTGGCTCCCAATGGGCTGATCAAGGCACATATTGCATTGCAGCTGTTCTCAGCTGCAATATGGTCCTCCTGATGTTATCTTACTAATTTATCCTGGGATCCTCATATAGAATTTGAAATTTGGTGTTAGGCAGATCACCTTAAACGTGGCTCCCATATAAATAAAAAGGAACCAACAGGACTTAGCCTAGAGGAGTGAAGAGCTTTCAAGTAGTAAATATGTATGAAGTGTTTAGCTTGAAGACAGCATAGCACATGCAATAACAGGGTGAGTTACCATCTCACTAACCAAATTAATTGATCAGCCTTTCTGGAAAAAAGCTTTTGTTTAAATAAGATATCTGTTTACTTTGCTATGATGGTTTAACACACTTTATTACTAGAGGTGGTCTTTAATACAAGTCTCATGGTATCCTTAAGCCGTAACTCTTGGGATCAGCTCATTCCTTACACCTTTTCCTCTGGGTGGGAGCATTGCAGTAGAGCACAGTTCAGCACTACACGCCTCATTAAAGGAGCTTATATAGTATACTACAGGCTTATTGGTCCAGTGGGAACCTTTGAAGACACAAAAATACTTTGGAAGACTGTGAGAATGCTGATGAGCTGACACTGATTTATAATATTGCTTTAGAAAAATAAATACCTGTATAATATGACAGAACTTGTCAGGATGGATGAAACAAAGATTTGCCACTAACTATTCTGCACAGCTTTCCAAACCACTGAACCAGCTGCTTAGCCTAGGCCTCTTTCCTGCAAACCCTCCTCAAAATTTATTGCAGATGAGTACTAAGAACCTACAGGAAAAATCCTTCACTCTTTTAACAGCATCTCTGCCTTATGATAGTCTTAAAGTAACTTTTTTCCCCCCTCCCCCATCAGCAGGAGAGGTTTTCTGCAGCCCTATATAGTTTAATCCTCTCTTACAAATAGAAAAGAAAAAAAATTATCAGCCTATGTGGGATAGCCAAGGGATGAAGTAGCACAAAGCTGTCCACGAACAAGAGAGGCTTAAATCACATTTGCAACTGCAGGCACAGTTTTGGCTGCTGTATGAAGAGCCTGGACACTATTCTCAGCCCAGGTATTATTTTGCTCTTGGGGCTGATGGTAACTAACTGCCCAATATATCAGAATGAGATGGTTTTCTGTAATCTGGCTTCTCTTCTGCTGTGTATTCATCAACACATGAGGAGGGAAAAAAGCCAAGCTGAAAGCAAATGTGGGCAACAGCGTGATTTGGAGCTGACTGAAGGGTGGAGTAATGGGGCAGTGCACTGACACGCTGGGGACCAGGATTTGGCTTGTATCACAGCCTTTTGTCCCACTCGCTGAGCAGAAAGGTGTGACAGCTCTGGCTTTGAGATCCAGCCGAGCTGGCCATACCCATAAATCTCCTCCCGCACTGGCGAGCCCAGCACAGCACAGACCTGGCACTGGTGGCCATACACTTGTGCACCATTCATTTGTGCCATCCTGAATGCAGTGGGTTTCCAATTCAGTAGTGGAAGTTATGGGCTGCAGTTGCCCATGTGCTGCCCTGGAGTGGAAGTCGAGCAGAACCCTGAGCTGTGACAGTGACTGCAGCAGCCCCAGGGACTGCAGTAAACAAAAGCAAGTGTCCCATGCTTTTCTGCACTCATATGTGATGGCCCAGCTCTACGTGAAAGGAACTGTGGCTGTGTCTAAATTGTGTACTGTTTATTTCAGAACAGTAAACAAACAATTCAGGCTATCTAGAGTTAAGCCGTTTATTTTATGTTGTGAAGGCAGAGAGATGTGGTCCCCAAAACCCTCATGTCCCTTTGACCTTGACACAAATACCTGCCTACTTTTAAACTTAAAAATCAGTATAAACCTTACTGACTTTATCTATTTTTCCTGCCACTTGCTGTAATATACTAGTGACTCTACTAGGGAATTTCATTCTACTGAACTTGGGATCTTACTCCTCAACTGGTAAAGTCTGAGATCTGAAATCTGTTTTTTTTTTTGGCAGTGTCAGGAATTCAGTTGTGGAATTCAGGCCATGTGGAATTACAAATACCAATAATACACATCTGTTCAAGCTGTGTTATTTTCCAAATATTTATTGGTATGCCTTGTCAGATCAAATATATCATGTTTATTTCATTGGTGATAACTGTTCTTTGTCATGAAACATATGAAGTTTAAGCTTACCCTCTCTATTGCTGCAAGTGTTGGTTTTGGGATTTTGTTTGTTTGTTTGTTTTGGTATGTCTTTCTAACCATGAAGCACTGAAAAATCCAAAATGGAAAAAGGGAGTTTTTAAACATGAAAGAAACATGACAAGCATGCACAAGCATTCTGAAAACTGATTGGCATTCTGTAATGAACAGCATGAGAATAAATTACAGTGAACCAAAATCTTATTAAAGGATATTGAAAAGCATAAAATATCCTTATTAAAAAGCAAGCAGTAAGACAAGTGCCAGAGTTAACCAAGTATCTGATTCAGTTATACACACCCTGAACCAAGATTAAATGTGCAGAGATGTGTTGGCATGATTTTAACATTATAGCTATTTTCATTCATTAAGAGGTTACAAAGAGATAAACTCTTACCTCTTAAGAGGATACTTATTATTGAGGCTGCACATCTAAGTAAGTTTTACACTGACTATGAAGCATGCTTTGTGCATTCCTGGCGACAGTAGGTTAAATCTCAAGATAACCACTTCAGACTGGCTGCATACTTTAGTGTTTTTCCCCCTTCACAGTTGTTAAAACTTTATAGAGCCTCAAAACATATCCAGATGGACAGTAACTGTGACTGCCACTTATGAAACCAGCATAATCTAGCACAATACACAAAGTAGGGTAAGTGTGGAAGGAAAACAAGTTCTGAATAGAAGACCTCCATGGAATATTGGATCACCCATCAGACACACCAATTCTGTTTAGACAGGCCTGTTATACACACCCAAATGTTCTGCAAAACAAAGCACACTCCCAACCTTTCACCACTGCAGCTCCTAAACACTTCTGCCCAAGGGTGGTCTTCACCCTGCCTGAGGCAGTATTTGTGCCTACATCTTTATTCACAAAATGAGGCATTGGTTTCCATAGTTTTTTGGCAAAGCAGAGACACATAAACCATGTTCTTCCTCTCAGAGGAATATCATATCTTGGCTATTTTATTTGGGTCTGACCTTTTCAAATATGCAATAGCAAAACATGAACAAATAGATCACTGTGTCATTGTGCTGCTTTTCTGTCTCCAGTGGATTGCCCTGCACAACTCCTTCAGCCTGCTTGCATGAAGCCAGGACTGTCCTAAATAACAGAACCATAGGATAGAATTTGGTCAAGATAGAACTATTATTTGAAATTGTAGTCTTTGTTCACTTGTTGGACAATGTCTGCTAAGCACACCAAAGAGCAATATATAGTGGCTTCAGCAGATACTTTGTTCTGGGCACAACAATAATGCATACATTTTTGTGTACAGTATGCATACATCACAACAGGATGATTAGATAATGGATTCATGAAATATAAGAAAACCCAAACCCTGGCAGATTTACAGCAACTGAATCTATGGCATCATTCCTCACTCTAGCTAGAATGGGTGCTTAATTGATCTGAACTTAATTCTGACACCTGCTTCTACTTAGGCATATGTTGGGAAAGACACATCTGAGTGTGGCAGGCATTCTCAGTTATTGCCTTATTTGTCACATTTCATGAGTTTCCAGCTTACATGATACTAACTTTAAAAAATTGTCTGGGAAATTGGGATTTTAATTTATGGTATTTCACCCCTTTATGCCTTGTTTGTCCTTTCTTTTCGACTCACTGTAGTCACATTATGTGTTAAAACCCTGGTGCAACTGTTCAAATGGATACCTGCTGCTCGTGGTGAGAGTGGGGCTTTAATTATATCATGCAAAAGGACAGCGTCTCTTAACACATGGTAGTAGTGCTGTGTTTTCTTTTGCTATTCTGCACAAAAGATTGCTTGCCATATGTCTTTACAGATCCTGCTCTTCTTTCCCAAGAAATTGTCTAAAGGAGTTAAGATTCCTTTTTTTTTTGCCTTTTTATATCACGATCAGAGAATGACATGTGAAGTATTTAAATAAGCTGTGAATATTGCTGTGTATTGCTAAGCTTAATGTGGTGTCATTCAGCTATCCACAAGTAACAAAGTAAAAAACATAAGGTAAGACTTAAATAACCCTGAAGTCTTTTTACCAGCTGTACTAAATCCATCTGACACTCTTCTAGTTAATGAGGAAGATAGCAGTAAGGCTTTTGTGAAAGGGGATAGTTCCGATATTTTTGTTTGGGTTTCCTTCATATTGCAAACAAAGCTTCAGCCTTTAGCATTTCAGCTCAGCTCCGTTTTGTACCAGAGGTGACTGAGCCACTTGAACAGTCAGTTGCATGTAAATGTGCTGAACGAGAACCAGATCATAAACAAAAGCATGCTGGGGCTTCAATACGCGAAGCACAAGAGCAGAATATTAACAACTAATCCTGCCTAGGTAAAAATTCCTTTTGCTTGGTCATGGCATATAACAAGGTTTCATGCCTCTCTTTTTTTGGCACGTCTGGTGCCACAGACTCCCCAGGAAGCTTATTTCATTCAGATGTCTGCTTCTTAATGAGCTGATCTTCAGAGGAGCAGCTATTTACTGATTCATTGCTGGGTTACACCTTTAGCACATGATTTTCTCTCACAGTGGTTCATGAAATAGAGAACTCATTGCATCAAGCAACTCAAACCACAAGCAATTGCAAGAATGCTCATGCAGCCACCACTGGGAATATGGGATTCCCTCATTTACTGCAGAAAGTATTTAAATATTGAATAATCCCTTCAAGTGGCTTAAGCATTAATTAAGAGTCTCTAGAGTACATCAGAAAATATACTGTACTATTAAACAATAGTGTTTTAAACATCAGTGCACACAAAAAAAGTGATAAAAGTGATTTAAACATGGCTGTGTCTTCGTCATGCCTTGCAAGCATATGTACTTTGAGTAGGAGACCACCAGGTATGGGACAATTACAAATATATATTCCTTTTTCTTATGTATTCCATACAGACTCTTGCAGCTGTGGACATGTTCAAAACCACTCCTTTAGTACGTTATAGCTGTATGAGGAAGACTAGGAAAGGAGAGAAAAAGAAGACTTTATAACTCTAGTTTACGTCTTTGAATTTTTCAAGTCTTTGACTCTCTTCTTATGCAGAGTGCCCCCTTGAAGGTCACCTAAATCTACAGGGTTGAAAACACAACCAAATGATTGCTTTGTTAGATAGAAATCAACAGTTAATAAATCAATTTATTTTCCCTCAATATTTTTGCACTAAATTTGCTTCTTGGAGCAAAAAGTAATACATCTGAAGAACAGTTGGAGGCACTGAGCTAGCAAAGTATGAAGGCTGTGCACGAAAGTGTTAACTCTTGGATACAGTTATGCAGTATCGTCACTGGCCATCATTATTTCATCATGCAAGCAGGATACATTTCATTTGGGAATTAGTATACATAGCTGGAAGAAATGCTTTCCTAAATGTCTTTCAGTCATTAGTGAATTCAGAGAGCTAGATTACAGGATAAAGTTATATTCTTGCATCAGATAGATCTGTTTAAATCTAGGTAGTCTCTGCTGATTACACTGAAATTGCTTGAATTTAATGTGCTGTAATTGCAATTGGAAATGGTCTATGTAATGAACACTCTACTATGTGGAGCACTGTTAAAAGGTAACATACAAAAAGCTTGGCTTGATACAGAATACAGCTAGAGCCTACTGAGAACAATGCATTTGTGTATACAAATACTGTTCTTTGACAAGATTCTGAATTAGTAACACATGAATCTAAAGCTGTAATTACTGTCGCTTTTCCAGATGAAGGGGGAGGATTTAGAATCAATGAAAAAATGAGTTAGTTTTGTCTTCATCATCTACAGAGCAATTGCTACAAAAATAAAAAATTAGGAAGACTGAGAGGAGAGAGTGATTTTACTGAACACAGCTAGTCAGAAACCTTCCTGTCCTCTCACCTCCCAGCCTTTTCCTTTCAGGCCCACTTGGACAAACATCAGTCAGTCTCCTTTACTATTCTTTTGCTGATGTTCTATGGGTTTCCAGTTTATTTCTGCATAACCTGAAAAAAATTGTATTTGTATCACAAGCCAAACAGAATGTTCTTTAATTATTTCCCAGGAGTTTTGCTTCATTTCCTGAGTGGGCATCACTGCATTGCTACACTGAAGGCCACGTCAGCACTCCTATTATAGATGTTTAACTTTGCAGGACACCATAACCCAGCTGACTTAATTGCATAGTGCTACAATTTGTTTTATGAGATGTCAGGAAAGATGCTAGTTCTTTAATATGCTTACGTTGAAATAAATTGGCTTTTTAGGGTTTTTTTTCCTTATTTTGGGGCAGTCTTGAATGTGATGAAAAACGTAAAGCAAATCACAATAGAGTCAGATCTTTCAAGGTTGCTTCTTGTCAAGGTAGCTCTTCCTTCCCAACTATATGTTGCTTTTCTAAGTGAACAGTCTTTAGACGGGAGGGTCTGTCACTCCCAATGCCCAGCTGATTTCTTAATTATGTCTTTGTTTCTCTCACTTTTAATCCTCCTGTGTCTTTGAGGATCATATTACTGAAATTAGAAATGATAAATTTTGTAGTGACTTCTTAAAACACAAAACACTGCTTCAGCTGGGTACCAGACACTACCCATGTGTGGCCCACATGTAGCCTCTGTGACTACCAGTAGGTGCTTTAGATATTAAATGCATATCAGTGTATTTAGCCCTGGGATGTCTTCTTCAAGTGGCTGGAGAAAGCACCCATTAGCTTCTTGTGAGCAATGCTAGTAGTAATAAAGGTAATAATACTTGTGAGGTTTTCAGAGCATTTAAATTAAGTTCAGACAAAACTCTGAGTATTTATGTATGAAAAAGTCCTTGACCTATTTAAAATTGTCAATAAGATCTTCTGGGTTTGTTCAGTCCAATGGGATTTAAAAAAATTCAGATTGGAGCAGCTGAGGGTGAGAGAAAGTTCACTCTTTATTGGTCATCCAAATTTGCCGAGGCAGTTTTATGAAAGTAGTGCAGTGAATGCAGAAAGCAAAATCTGACTGACAATGTTCTAAGCCAAAACCAAACCAGAAGAATGAGCAGGCTTTGCTACTCTAGCTTACATCATATGTACCTTACATAAAAGGGAACAAGAGTGATATAAAGTGTGTGGGTGAGGCAGGCAGACACATGATGCAGGAGATAAGAGGTCAGACATGAAACTCTTGCTTCCAAATTGAAATTCAGGGAATTGTCAACAAGTCCCCACCCACAAGGAATAAGTGAAAATGTGATTGTGAGGGGCCTGATGATAATCCTCGGACAAATGCTGCTCTCCTTCAGCCTGGCGTCAAGTCAGCTGTCTCCTGGCTGTGCTGGGACTGCTTTACATTGCCGTTCAATAGAGCTGGAGCAGTTTTGCCCTGCATCGTAAGACGTTTATCCCCAAGGTGAATGTATGCATCTGGTTTTGTACTCAGGGTTTTTCTTATGCAGTTCAATAGCTTCTTGCTATTAGCCTCAGGGATATTTAAATAAGATCAACCCTTTTACCTACAGGACCATAAAAAGAGAAGAGCTAACAAGGGCCTATGAGGTGTTACAGCAAAGGTGATGAGGTGCCTTTATAGGCCCTCTGCAAAGTGCTTGACACCCTGAGTACAACGGGCAAGATTCCTCCTCCACCAGTGTCTCAAGGAGTATGGAAAAACAAAGCTTTTCCCAACCGTCGTTCCTCTGTGCACGTGTGCACAGGAAATGTGAGGCACCGTCTGCGGCACATTAATGCTCTGTACTCAGCCAGTGTTCCCAGTTCCCAGATGAAAAGGCATGGAAATCCACTGCTGGCAAACCTGAGGCTGTCAGGGATTTAAGCCATTGCGCTCAGTCATATTTATATTCTACTAATGGTAGATCAGTCTTAATAAAGACAAGTTCCGCCACTAGTTCTATGTGGTATAACAACATCAACTGCTATACAATGTATATGGAAATTTCTCACCAGTGGGAGGGCATGGACAAATTCTTCACAGACACCTTTTATGCATGATGGATGTATTAGCTGCTTTCCTTGCCAACGACATCTTAGGAACTTGGCTTCCAGACTCTTGAAACTTGGCTTGGCCAAATCATTCAGCATTGAAATCTCAGTAAGCAGCTCTGTGCTGATTCGCTGCTTAATCGGTATCCAAACGAACCCATCAGGCTCTTACATGAGGCTCACATCCAGCACCTCTCTCTGGGAAAAAAAGATCCAGCATCATCAGTCACTGCTCCTTGTGTAGGACTGGCAAGATGAGATGGGCAAACGTGACTCTGGCCGTATTTCACTTTTGTAAGATTAGTCAGAGTCATTTCTTTTACATTAAAACATGCTTCAGTATTTCCTGAGTTCAGAGGGAGAATACTGAGTGTGCTTGAATCCATAATCTGAAAATAATATTAGCAGAATGAATAAATACTTCAGAAGACAAATTTTACATGGATATGTAAGCTGCAATATCTATGTGGATTTTAAAGTTAAAAGTCTGGTTAAAGCAAAATTTGTTAGACTCTCCCTCCTGCTTTATCACTCAGAGGAATATTTTGTAAAGTTTAGTTCTGCAATTCAAAAGGCAACTTTGCAGCCTCCTGCTCTCAACATCCTCCAGCTTCAGAGTCCAAAACTGGAGCAATTCTTCCACTCTTAAGGCTGCAATATTAAAAACAAGTGTGCATATGCCTGCCCAGGAGATGTGCCTAGTTCCTGACAAGAGCAGTTCGAGAGCCTTCACTGAGAGCCTTCACTGAGCTCTCTGAAGAGCTTCACCTGGCAGACCATTTCAGGAAGTATGTACATTTCCCATCCATCACCTCAAAGTCATTACAGAAGAAATGCTCTTTGCTAGCTGAACCGTTAGTTGTTCCCAAGAAACTGACTCAAGGGGCAGAGTGTAGAGCATGAGAAGTCTAACATAGCAATTGAGTGCCTAAGGATGACATAAAACCACGGGTGGGGTGGCAATAAATATGATGTTACTCATACTACATACTGTCTTACACCTCCCAGATCGCTGTCACGATTGCATGTGCTCAGAACGTTGTTTCAGAGATAACCAGATATAAGCAGAGTATCTCTAGAGGGTGCTACACAGATGAAGTCTTGCTATATCAACATTGAGTGTTCAGCTCTCATCATGTGTCTGTGATCTGTAAGCAAAGGATTTTGGACCTCATCTGACAATTTCTAACCTAGGAAAGGAGCAGTTTGATACCGTCACAATACAAATAGTGATCTATAATCATCGTGGGTATTGCTTTGTTTGTTACAGATAGAGCCAAGATGGAAATGGAAGCATTTTCCTCAGCCTTATTCTGGAATTCCTTAATCAGCTCTTGGGAAAAATCACATCACCCAAGGTCAGAATTTCTTACACTATAATAATGCTAAATTATAAATGAAATATTTTAAAATTATAATTTAAATTGTATTTGTTAAATAAAACATTCATTAGACTCTTAAAGGGATACTTGCAGTAACATGACAATTAGAAAGAGCAGAGGAGAGTATGTCTGAAACTCTATTACAGCTTCTATTCAGAACTCTTTTCTTCTGTCAATATCGGTTATAGTACTGGAGTTAAAAATAAACGTCTACTGTGATTAGGGCTTTCACCTCTTCTGAATTATGGTCCCAGTCCTCTTGAATGAGCAGCAGTAACTTCACACTTGCTCTAACATTTTGTTATATACTATTTTACCCAGCATTTATAAAATCCTTCCATAATCTATGGTTAAAATGTATTTATATGAGTAGTCCTATTCTGTGTTTTCCAACTTGCGTTGTAAAAATCTGGTAATGTTAATTAAACAAAAATATTAAATATAACATGAAAAGTAAAGGCAATACTAGTAAACATTAAAATAGAACAATAAAAAGTCTGTGACTGTGAGCAAGTCTGCCGCAACTTAAGCTGAAAATGTTACTTACAGGTATATCAGCATTGGCCCTGTAGGTGTTGTCCAAGATGGTATTGTATTGGCAGTCGGTCTGCTACCCCAGTCAGATGACTTGTGTTACCTTGATTGTGTTACCTGAGTCTCTCACTTCTGCAAGGCCTGTACATGACACAAAGTGAGAACATGAATGGACAGACATTATCCCAGCCTATCTTTGCATTTCACCAAACTGAACTGAGACAGACAAAAACATCATGGAAAAATGTTGTACTTTTTCCTGTAAGTGATCATAAACATATCTAAGAGCATAATGCACCAGATATATGCATGCTGCTGTCTGAAACTGTGTCTTTTATTTCCCAAAGAGAATGCAACAGTTAATGTTCTGCTTCAGTTTGAACATTTTTTTGTCAGCATCAGTTGCTACTAAGTCAGTCCCTATCGTTTTTTCAAAAGCATAACTTGCAACAAGACAGCAATAACAATTACATATTGTTTTCGAATAAGATGCCATTTTCCTTTCTGGCAGGCAGCAGTGGGCTTTTAATGTGTAACATTTGTTTCAGAAAACTCACAGATGCTTCCTTGACAATTGCAAAGGAAGAAAAGAGAGGAAAGGCAGAAAACAGAAAGAGCAAAGGAAAGATTCAGTTTCTATCGCAACTATTCATCTTGTGTCCTGGGCTGATTATCCAGGTTTTGGCAGGCTTAAACATCTCTGCTGACCCTATGCATGGCAGGGAGGTGCTGTGATTTGAGTCCCTGCTTTGCTGAAGTGTTGTCTCAATTTCCCACAAATGAAGAAAATACTGTGTAAGAGGTTCAACTTAAAGAAGGTCACAGCATTTTGCCATTTGTATTCTCATGTGGCAATGTGGCTGAGCAGGAAAGATTTTTCTGCTGACATAAGGCTGCTGTGTCTCCAAGGCCTACCTACACTTTTTAGTTAGAGTGTGTGTGCTATAGCAGACAACATTTCTTCCTTTGCAGCAAGAGATAGCATATAAAACATTTTATTGAGTGACTGTTTTTGTGGTAAACTGAAAAAAAACCCCACTTTCTGATAAAATTAAACCCCAAACTAGGTAAACCCCACTTCTTTGCAGTGTAAACACTTTAATATGGCTACACAAGGGAAAGGAGGGGACAGATACAGAAAGCAGGACCACTTTCTAGCCTGAGTCCTGAGCTCTTGTAAGTATGAAGAGCCAATCTGCTTTATTATCTCTACAACTATAAAAGGATATGGGTCTGAGAGAGGAGCCCTCTTTGGGTCACTCAACCAGCTAGCAGAGCTCTGGTGATATCTTGGGTCTCCCACATTGTATAGACCCCCAGCTGCTGGCTAATCAAACTTGCACACTGAACCATGATGGGAAAAGAGTTACCACACAAGTGAGGTCAGTCAAATAAAAGCAAAATTCATAGGAGATAAGCTTTACAACATACAAAATATATCAAACAGAAATATAAATGACACCAGCCTCATTCTCGTAGATGAAGTGCCAACATATACAGAAGAGCCAAGACAGTAGCTACAGTCATTGCTTTTTCCATGTTTAGTGTTTAAGCCCTGCAGCATATCTGGTGAGTGGCAACAGGCACATTTTTCCTGAACAGACACAAACCATGAAACTTTGAACAGAGTCCACCAGCACATGGCTGGTGCCAAGGAGCAAGAAACAATCAAGTGCCTCAGCTTAAGTGGCTAGACAGAGTCCAGGGTATCCATGTATTCTGCATTACAAAGTAAAATTGGTATTGTCACTGTGGAGCTGTTAAGCAATCCCGTACGTGCACAAAGGTCTCGTTCCCCAGGCCCAAGAGGAGTAAAGCCACGGTAGGTGGTTTCATTTGTGCAGCTTTAGGTCAGGTTCAGCCAAGACAACCCACCAGCCCTCTCCCCTTCAGCTTCCCACACTTGCTCCATCTCCACAGAAAATGCCTGAGCAGAAGGTGGTAGCACAGCTTTCTGTAGCCACATATATCCCCTGCACTGTTACAGCCAGTCCATGCTGCCTCCTAAGGCATTTTTCCTGAGGCTTTCCCTGATGCTCATTTAATTCTTCACACTGTGGGGTTCCATCACTCACCTACCTTGAGAGATCATTCCACAGTTTAGTAAGTATGACTACGGATTTTCAACCCCTGACAGTCATCCTAAATTTTACTATCCTTAAATTAATTCTGTTCTCTACAGATTATTTTCTTTTTCCTGGCTATTAAGGTGTTCTTCCTTTATTCCAGATAAAGCCAAACTACAAACAGCATGGAATTTATATTATTCTTTAGCTGGAGAGACCTAATCTTGAGCAGGTATAGGTCATTATGGATTGTACTTGGGGGTCCACTAAAGCTTTCTGCTTGATTAACTACCCCTACAGTGATGATAATTGCTGTTACACATGGCTGTATCAAGCACAGAGCAGAGGCCCCTCTGGCAGTGTACAGGGCAGCACTGACAGGCTCTGAGAACAGCTCTCTGCAGTTCCTGGGCCAGCAGAGAAAAGGTAACTGTGTCGCAGCTCTTTAAAACACTGGACCCCAGACCAGACCCATAAAACACACTGCTGGAGGACCACGGTTTGGTGATCTTCTTCCCAGGCTATTGCACTCCACTAGAGAAATAGGGAAGTGTGACTAATCAAATTTAAATTCATAGGAGGAAGGAATGGGCTATGTTCTGATTTGTGATCTGTTTAAATCAGGAGCTGCCCTAATAACCCCATGGACTTGGATAGCTGTGAGCACCAACTAAAGTCAAAGGCAGCTTGGGCCGAAGTGATGTGTGCTGCCAAGTTTGCTTTTACTTATTTAATTATTTTTCCAACAGTGATGCTTAAATAGCAATCATGACAGGTACTAATGGAAGACTCTAGGAGCCTTTCCCAGCTGTTTTGAGCTGCAACTCCTAAAGCTTGCCCCTCATAATTCAGTTTTAGCTTTAGGCACTTTACAGTTACTAGGCTCATTTAAGCAAAGGGCTTATTTGAAATCCACATTGGAAAAAAAGTGAACATAAGTGTGCTAGTGCCAAGCTATAAACACATTTATACGGTGCTGTAAATCAATACCTCTGCCTTTCCTTGCAGAAACTTGGCCAATTAAGCCCAACGAACAGGACACGATGATGGAACCTGTTCAGCTTATTATGGGATCAGTAGCAAAGACTGGAACCATACTACCCTGCTGAGCCTCATTTTGGTATTTCCCAGCCTGGCCAAATTTTAGACTATTTGCCTTTAGCTTGTCATGCATTGACTACTGGAAGAAAACAGAGATATGTTTTGGAAATTTTCTGAAAACAACTGGTGAGAGTCAAAGAAAGGATGCAGGGAGGATGACAGCTTACTGCTTCATGGTCCAAAGCAGTTTAAGCTTTTGTTACTGGGAGAGTCACTCCAATACAGCCTGGGTTATGAACTGTGCAGCTTTTTCCTCTAGTCACCTGCTCACATTTCAGTCTGTGAGGAGTCTTGTCTGTTGAAAGGTTTGTGTGTTGGCTGTCTTCTTTTGACCGGGGTTGAAGTTACTAACTTTATGAACCCAACTTGATCTTGATGAGCATGCAGCACATGGAAGGTAGGGAGAAAGACAATGGGAAACATGTGCACTGAGAACGGAAGGGGGTTACAAGCATTGTGTGGGTGCAGCATGAGGACAAGCAAATGGCAAGAGGCAGGAAAGGTGATGCCTGTCTGTATCTTCCAATAGTACAGTGTCTACAAACGCACTTGGTCATGCAGTAATGGTGCTATGCTCACTCTCAAATTCCTACATAAGTGCAGGTCACATAATCCTACTTTTTGCAAACAAGAAACTGTTCCAGTTTTGTTATTGGAGAGTAGTATTTCTGAATAACTGTCTTGATTACAGGGCTTCCTCTGTCTTAAGTTTTATGCAAAATATAAACCAAGGTTATGAAAGAGGGATGTGGTGTTACGGAGAGCTGGCTAGCCTTTGGTGCATTAAGTCTTTGAAAGTTATTTCTGTTTTGTGGTTATGTAAAGCCTGTCATTAACTATTAAATGCAAAGTTACCATTGTCTGAATAGGTGCTCCAACCATAGGAAGTTTAGTGTGGCTGGAAGCTGACAAAGCTGCCTTACAAGAACTGTCTAAAACACATGAGGATGCGCACAAGTAATTCTTTTCATGAGAGAAAAGAGGAAGAAAGCAAATCCTATGTCCCATGTAAAAGAGGAGAATTTAGACGTTGAGAGGACAAATATGCAGGATTTTTAATGTTCTTTTAAAGGTTCTCCTTTTCAGATCCTAAAAATTCAAGGACACTTAATGCTGCCCTAGCCCCTAAGTCAAGATTCCTGTGTATACCTCCCCTGTGTGGCTCTGCCAGTGCCTATTTAAAGTAGGAGGTAAAGATTTTCAAAGTCGAGTGCCAAAAGGCAGTGACCAAATTACCAACAGTGCCTGCCCAGGTCCTAACCCATGGCACTAATTATCCATCTGCCTCATCACATGTCTGAACAGATTCTCCATCCTGTGGCTGGGAAAGGAAGGGGCTGCCTCTCTTCTTCTCTCCATCTCACTGCAGTAGGGTTTTTAGAATGATTTTTAAACTGTGTACTGGCTATTTTCTGTTTTCACTCATCTCATTGGGACAAAAATTGATTGAGACAGGCAGAAAGGAATTGTACATCTGTGAATAGAGAACCAACTCACCTCAGAAGGTTATCACCTCACTGTACCATCATAAACCAGAGATGTAATTAGACTTAAATCTTGCCTTTTGGAAAGCAAGGAGAGAAACACATAAGCACAAAACACATAACACAAACCTGAAAATCCACAAATATCTCATACTAGTAGTGCAGTACAGTCCTGGTACTGTCCCCAGTGGGGAACTGCCCATACCCCTGAAGATACACTCATAAACAGCTCTCTACTTGACAGTCCTTTGTAGAGAAAATGCTGTCACCAGGAGAAACAAAGGAGATAAACTGGCATAGGCTTTGGAAACCTTTCCACAAAGGCTGATACGAGTATCATCTTGGTGGGTTTAGCACACATGCCCAGAGGCAGAGGACTCAGTGGCCTCTGACTGCAACTTATTTCTCAGAGCACCCTGACCATATGTTTCTACCTACCTTAATCCATTTATTTCATCAGTGAGGCAGGAGTATATTTTTCCCACTTCATGGCCCCTGTACAACATGAATTAGTGAGCTGGCTATACTCCAACAGAATATATCCTGTGATTCTGTGATCCCAGCTCCCTTCCTCCCTTTACTAAAATTGTCATTATCTGCAGAGCAAAAAGAGCATAGAGGGAAGATAAAAATCTCATGTGCAAGCTGTTGATAGCGAGAAAGTGGTTCTGCCTGGCTGCCTCTGTGGGTTGTGTGAGCCCAGCTATTCCTCTCCATGTGATACTTACATTGCCTTTCACAGCTAGTAGTACCCTTAGTTTCGTAAGATATTGTCTGCTTCTTCCAGGACATTAGCTACATTTGCTTCTATAGCTAGGATCTCTAACCAACTTCATTTGTGCTCTTTAGAATTTTCAAGTCATTCTGAAAAGCAACTCAGACATTACCTGACTTTTTCCAAGTGTGCTTCGCTATTACAGTGTCTATTATACTGCGTTTGCATCATGCTCGCCTCGACAAGGCAAGATATTTCATCCATTGCAAATCCTTCACAACACTAACTCCTTGAAGAGATTGCCAGTACATTGCATTACTGATAATTCTGCACTTCCAAGCTGCCAGTCTGTTGTGGCTCCAAAGATACACAGTGGATTATCATCTGCACATGAAGCAGCTTAGCTTGCCGTAGCCTCCTTACTTTCTCCACCTGCACTATCAAGGAATGGCACTGGTAGATGATACAGAAGATGACAGAAAAGGGGTTGTCAGGTATAAAGCATTTCAAACAACCCCCAAAACTCTGAACAGCTGACTTGCAGCACACGATGTGGCATGCTGTGAAAATTAGACTTCAGGGCTGCATTTCACCACCAAGTCCACAAGGGGTTAATACAGAATTCTGCTTGCTGTTTGTTTTTCTGCCATATGAACTTATAGAAGTACATTAGTTCCTCATCAATCTGCCATTTATCTCTGAATATCCCCACCAGCATTCCCAGTAACATTGTGGGGAGGAATGAAATGGCCATGGGGATTTTGGAACAACTCCTTTGCAGAGAAGATAATAATTTACACTAAGTACATTTATTTACTTCCACCATAATTGCTACATCTGCTTTAATGACACTAATTAATTAAGCCTCATTTAATTCATTATGTTCTCTGAGGAAGGTAGTGTTGACATTTTGCAGCTGGTACTAGAGAGGGGAGCTGTGGAAGGCAAAGTTCTTGACAAAGTCTCTGATTTGAAGTCTTCCAGGTCCCTGTATCCCTGATAGTGCCTGTGGAGTACGTTGGGCTCTGCAGCTGGAACATGCTAGATCTGATCCTTCAGCCTTCCTCAAACTGCCAACAAACCTTCAGATGAGGAAATAACAATCCAAAATCTGAGCTGACTCTAAATAAACCCCAAGCCAGAAACAGATATGGAGATAGCATACCTTGTGTTTCCTTTTAGTCCTCTCAGTGAGATCTCTTCTATTTATTTACTCATTTAGAGTTATTTAAACTTCCTAGGGTCAAACTCAGATGTGATGGGATCTATCTTCTGTTGTTCAGGATCAGCTTAATAGCAGCCCCCCATGTCTGACTTGCACATCATTCCTGTGTGTGGCTGCAAGTCTTGTTTTACACAGATGGGCAATCATGCATACAAATGCTCCTATAATTTATCCCAGAGTTGCTGAACTGTTTATATGGGCAACTTTCCATCTACTCCTAACACTCCACATCCTACAGAGGTGTTTTCTCTTGTTCCCAAAATATTATTCTTCATTAATTAAATTTCAGTAAAACAACTCTACCTTTGAAAGCTAGAGATTCTTAATCTCCTACCAGGCTCTTTGTGGTTAGGGAAACAGAGAAAAAAAAAAAGGCTCAAATTTTCCACGGTGCTATATTGCTCACTAAGTTTTTGTCAAAATGGTCTATGTTTACCACCTCTCATCAACGCTCTCTGACTTGAGTTTGTCAATAGAACCTTTTCCAACAACCATTTCAGAAGCAAAACCTGCATATTTCTCCCTGAAAACTATTTTAAAGAATCTTTTAGTTAAAGAAAATTATTTTTGTAATTTCCTAGCTTAAGACATCCTACTCCCAGCCTAGCTTTACTGATTTCAGCACCATTACACCAAGAATGAATGTGACTCACTCGATTGTTTTCGGTGGCATGATGTCACATGCATTTACCATATCCCTGGCAACAGCAAGGCTGCCCTACAGCCATTTGAGAAGAAAGAAACGGAGTGAATCAGAATAAAGCACAGTCCCTGCAGAAAGGGGGAAGAAGAAAAGAAAGGAAGAAAGGAAGAGCCACAGAGTGGGCTCTGGGAAGACTAGGCACCGGTTTGAAAATAACAAGGCAATGAAATGAAACCCAAAAGATTACTTGTCTACTTTCTAGCTGCACCAGTAGTAATTTCTCTGCTAATTACCTTTCTTTTTGTGGCCTGGGTGCCATTAGCAGTATCATAGCAGTAGTGCTGCTGTACTCCTGACAGTCCAAGAGTATACACTGGGCAAAGCTCACACAATGTTTGGTGTATATGCCGCAGGATTAGCCACCAGGCAGATGTCAGGGATTAGTGCCTGAGTTTGGTTTGCCTGCTCTCAGATTTGGCAAAAATAAAAGCACTGCATGTCATTCTTTTTAGAGTTGCACAAAAAAAATCATAGCAGTGCTTTATAGATAGCAGCATGGTGTTTTTCCCAGCTTCAAATACTTTCCTGTTTGTGCTACTTATCCAGATGGAACGGTTCTCCAAACAAAAGCTACTACAGTGAAGGCATGTGTGAGTTCACTTCCAGCCACTTTGGTTTGCAGATATTTGTTACACTTTTTGCAGCTGACAGATCTGTCCTTGGAAGGCTTAACTAGAGGTTTATTAGAAATGCAAAAGAACCTCTCTTCTTGTCCTCTTTCACTTTGTCTTTCCTGTAAAGTAAGTTATCAGCAAACACTTGTCAACACTCGAGCAGGTGATTACAAGAAATATTTGGATTTTCTGGATGTTTTCTGTCTTAGTCTGTACCCAGCATGCCACTTCCACATTTCACTCTTGTTATCTGAAGCCAACAGCTTATAACAAAAAGGGCTGATTATGTAAAAACAAAGTTAACATTGGGCTGTCAAAGCAAAATATCCACACCACACATCCCAGCCTGTGCCTTGAGCTGGCAGCTGGACTGCAGAGCAAGAGGAATGCCTTTGTGGAAGTGGAGTGGGAATGTGCTGCTGAGCAGGGCAGCCCAGCCCATGCACAGCTCCCCTTCAGCTCCTTATTCACAGCAATGGCTTAGTTCTCTTCATGCCAGTTTCACAACTGCTTTTGTGCATGGCTTGCTCTAGATCAGAAGGAGCACAGAAGATAGAGAGCACTGGCAGAACATGTTCAGCTTTAATAGGAACAGTCTGGAGCCCAACATTTCCCTTGTGAAAGAATTCTGATGTGTAATAGGAGCCACACTGCTCTGCAGTGCTGGATAAGTTGTAGTCCTGGAAAAAACAGAATTTTTTGCTAAAGGTTTGAATTTTTTGTATTAACTGCCTCATAGATCATATTTATATATACATTAAGAAAAAAGCGAACATATAATTAAGTGGATTCCTTCTCTTTACATGAATGCAGGCAGGCAACTGATAGCCACAAACTTCATTTTACACCATGTCACAGAGACCTGTATTCAATCCTAGTCTTATATTCCAGTTTAGGAGTGATACTTCCAATAGAACCTATTATTCAAAATTAGTAGCACATAACCCGGGGCAGGAATCAATTCACATAAATTTAGGGATCTAGAAGCAGGGCATTGAGTCTAACTGGCTTTCTTTACACTGAATGGAAAGGCAGGTATTTTTCCATAGGGCAAAAGTTCCCTCCATAGCAAGGCTCTCACATGGACAGATCTCCAGAGGTACTTATTTTGTTTGCCTCTGTCAATGTAGAGCAAAGAGTGAATCCCTGACTCTTGCTCAGCTGAAGCTGGGTAAGGTGCATTCCCCTTTGTTAATGCGGAATGACTACAACACATTAACCTGATGTTTTATTAGGTAATTTTGTGAAACTCCTTCCCCATCTTATTACAAAATTATATGAAATGTGTAAAACTCTTCCCTCTTGCAGGATAAGCTCTTAATTTTGAACTCATTGGTAACACAAACTGTACTTTCAGAAAGGCTGCTATTACTGTTCAATTAAAAAGTCAGAAGTCAGTTTTAGGTAGAAGAGTTTGGGTTTCAGTAGAGCTTATTGTGAAAATGAAGACGTGGCTTTGATAAGTTCAGAACACACCCAAACTACAAATCAGATTTTTTGTTGGCTTCCAAATACCCTCCCTCCTTGGCATGCAGTTGGCTGACTGTTTTTTTTTTTCCAGAACTCTTGGCAACTTGTACACTACTTGTGCTAGTTAAGACCAGTGGTATCTGTAGGACTACTGCCAGAATGAAAAAAAAAACCAAAACATTTTAGATCCTTGCTTCAGAGAACTTTCCCCTGGAGTAAAGCAAATGACATGAAACCAAAACTGAAAAATGCTGTTCAAAGCCAAGATCATACTCTGGGACAAGATCAGGACTGGAAGGTTTCTGAGTCTTCGAAAGCTAGATTCATAGGAAATGTGGTAAATCCTCTATTAATCTCTTGAAAATGGAGTTGAATGAGTTTAGATATGTGGAGCACAACTGTTAGCAATGTCTCATGGAAAATTCTGAGTTGTATTGGCCTTGCTATGTAAGCATTCGCTGTGAAGGTGGGTTAAAAATGCCCAGGAACTGCTGAGAAACACTGAGTTTTACAGAGGCCATGCAAAAAGCTTCTCCTGACTCAGCTGCCAGTCAGCTGCTCCCAGCTGGCAGGTGACACTTGGCTGTGTGAGAGCAATCAGCCAGGTAAGGCAGAGCCACACAGGATTGTGCACCCCATGTTCAGTGCTGGTTGTAGTGCCTGGGTCAGAGTACCTGGTGACGTGCCAGAATCACTTCTGTGGGCAGCCACATCTCATGTGGCCATGGCTTCTTTTCTGCTGGACACTCCCATCTTCTTCAGTAAATGCTGAGGAAGCAGATATGGGATGATGAAAACCCCCTGCTCTGGGTTCTGTCTGGACCACTTGATCTTACATTTGCAAATTGCTCTCAGTTATGCATCCATAAATTGAAACCCGTATCTTCTGCAGTTAAGATATTAAGGCAAGATTTAGGTATTGTAAAGTCAACAAAATATGTTATTTTAAAGTAGAATGGAAATCAGCAGTATCTCCAAACCTTTTCTGAAACAGAAATCTTCAAAGAGTAGTAGTTCTTTGTAATTATGTAAAGAGAAAACTGCTTTCCCAGGCAAATTCCATGTTAGATTATGCCTGTTAGTGAAGGAAAGGTGCTATGGCATTTGCTACCAAAAGCAAAACCAATTATGGTCTGGCACCCTTTGACTCTCTAGGGCCAGAAGGAAATACAGCATAAGGGTTTAAGCTGAAATAGAAAATGAGAAGTATGTGTTACTCAGAGGCAGGTGCAGCACAGTGAGTAAAGATGAACTAGGTGAAAGAGCTTCCAGACAGCCAGGTCTCAGCCTGTACCCGCATAAATGTACAGCAAAAATGCTGCCAAGTGCAGTGCCATGAAATGGTCATGCAATGGCCCACAGGCCTGGAAACACCTATTTCAACATGGCTCCTGATAGTAATTTTGGTTAGTAACAGCTCAGAGAAAGAAGCAGCAGTTCTGAAGTCACAGCTTTTCAATTCCTACAGTTCTTTCAGTACAGGAGATAATGGAGAGATTAAAGTGGGTAGCCCTTTCTGCAAGAGTGTGGTCACTTTTCATGCCTAACCTCCAGTCCCAGGAGCACTTAATTTGCATTCTCACTGCTCTTGCACAAAATATTTACGTGCAAATGACAAGAATTAACAAAAAATCCCCCTAACAAACAAACCAACCTCAAACTATTAAAACTGATCTCAGTAAACAGCTTTTTAAAAAGGCAGTTTCTAGTTAAAAGTATAGGATCATGTAGGTGGTACCTGTGCAAGGTGCTCCACTGCCATTTCCACATTTAGCACAGAGAGAACCAGACCAGAATTCTCTTCACCTCCAGTACAGCTGAGTCAGCTTCCTGCTGAACAGAAAATACATGTGAGATTTTGCATCATTTTGCATCTTGCTAGCAGAAAACTATTTGTGCCTCTAGAGAAGCGCCAGGCACAATTAATATTGTTTAACAAACCTTTTGACTTGCCTCTGATGAACAAGAAAGGTCAGAGGTTAGGGACCTATGTTGAAAGCTGATTGCCGAAGTTATTGGTCTGGCTTGTGTTAAATGCTTGGACCCTGCTATACAAGTTAGAAGTGCAGAGTGCCCTAACTGCAATATTTTAATTTAAATGCTTATAGCACAGAAGATAAACAATTCACTGATCATCTCATTAGAGGCTTAGCTAGTTACATCTGGACAGCTTTTCCTCTTTGATCTTGTAAGAAAAATGAATGGAAGTTTAGAACATGTTTATTTGCTTTTGTAAAGGCTTGAATCCAAGCAAAACACTCTCATATCTGGGAAATTACAGTGGTAGGCTGTAAATGTATTAAATACATTTGACCAGCTCAAGATACCAAACCCAGACATTTCCAAGGTTAAGGAATTCAAGAGCGCTGACTCCTGGTTTCCATTTAACTCCCATTACAAACTTCGTTTCCATGCCACTAAATGAAACAATACACTTCTCCCTGTGGACACCTGAATGAGTTAGATCATCATTGTTTGTTTTGTTTTGTTTCTTTTTCCCCTTGTAATCTTCAGAAAACCTGCAAGCAGCATAGCCTGAAAATTCCATGGATAGAGAAATCTCTGCTCCCATCTCTGGGCCAACGAGAGAAGACGGCTATACAACTAGTTAATCTCTTCAGATGTTTTACCTCGATCACTGCATAGATAGTCCAAAGAGGTGAGCACTCTCTAATACCTAATGCATTAATAAATTTTATTAGCTCATTACTAAAAAAATATGGCCCTTTGTCTTTCTTCAATCTTCTAGTGGCACTTTTGAAGAGACATCACAGCTACCTATCAATGACCACAAAGTCACAGACTCCTACCAGTCTTCTCAGCACTCTGTACTGGGGCACCTTCTCTGTAAGAGCTCTTGCAAAGGACATGGTGAGTAGACATGGGAGAAGGACACATGATAGAGTTCAACAATGGGAAGGGTTTTTTCATGCAGACCATGGCAATGGCAACAGAAATGAGACATCCTGGGAGCTGGGTTAGATGATTTCTAAAGATATTTTCATTCTGTGATCTTCCCTGAAAACTTTTACTTAGCCATGAAGAAATTAAATTTTCAGACTGAATTTTAGCAATGAGTTTCAGAAGACAACAGAACACTGATTTGCAGAGAGCTGCAAAGTAGTGGCCTGTCCAGGCAGGAATCATATCTCTGGAGCTAGTGTCCAAACATTACTCATCCATAGGGAAATTTAGCAGATAGGGTTGGAGAAACAGTGCTCAGGAAGAAGGTATGCCTGCAGGAAACTAACAGCATCATCTGGTGACGAAGCCAATGGACCACTGCCCAAGGTATTGACTGAAGTAGATGATTTTATTTGTTTCACACTTGGGAGTAGTGAACATTAGTTAAATGTGCTTTGGAAGGAACCCAATGCTGTATGCTGACTTTAAAGAAGGGTCATTTTTTTAACATAGTCTTGTTACTAGTAGGAACTCCAGTTGAGTTCTGGGTACCCAGTGATAAGATATGGTTGCAAGATCCCAATTAGGTGGAGAAAGTAGTCAAAAGAAAGTAAATTCCTGGATTCATATGGAAGGGTTGAATTTTTGAGCTCATCAGCATCTTTGCTTGAATTTTCTCAGCATCAGAATCTTAAATGAAGTCTCACCGCTATTGTTACAAGCAATATTCACTTCTTGCCACAGTCTCATCCATGGTCATTGCTATTCCAAGATCATTAGGAATGAAGTGCATGGTAAGGAATGTAAAAGAGGTTTGGAGGGTAAAGATGCTGCTGAATAAATCCAGTGTTGAGACTGAATATCGTTCAGCAGAATGGTTTATCACTGAAAACTGGCATGTTGCAGCTGAACTGAGGTTTTCTATAGAACACCACATCCACAGACAGCTGAGTGATGAGTTCACACTATAAAAGCCTTCAGGAGTTCATCCACTGAAAGGCCATTTATGGGCTTTACTTTCTCACGGTCCCACTCTAGAAAGAGTTACTTTGCTTGTAAGAGTTACACAGCCCATGCATATCCTCCCATTGTTTCAAGTTAAGGGAACATCAGCTGGTTTTTCTATTGTGAACTGGGGCCATGATGGAGGGCTAATTGGTTCTGTTCAGGCAAACGTCTGGTTTATGAGGCCAGGCTATGGCACGCACCAATGCTGGACAATGGGACAGCAGACTGAATCTGTGATCTCTGCTAGACAACGAGCATTTAGGCCACTTCTGAGAGATCTGGCAAGAAAACTCCTTGCTTCTTTCTCCACACAATAAAAACTTCCAAATGATAATTAGGTAATTCACAGTGGATAATGATCATTCATGGTTTGGAAGGAATTTCTTTTTAACAAAACCTCCTCTGCATCTATTTCACTTAAGGATTTTACTAGAAACTTGTTATCAGCCAGAGGAAGCAAGCTTCTGAGAGAAACTTTTTAAGATGTGAAGCATTTGTTAATGCCATATAGACACACAAGGATATATAAAAAATATTCCTAGGCAACTAAAGAAGATTTGTACAACTCTAGTGCTTGATGAGACCATGGTGTTCAGAGGCAGAAATATAGTTTTACAAAATAATGGGTTTTTTTGGTGTTTCAGGGGTTTGTTTCAAAGCTGGTGATCATGTATCTGGTTCTCAGTCTCTGAGCCAGCTAGAATCTGTGTCAAAAAAAACAACCCAAAACAAAAAATGAAACACCTCCTCAAAAAAAAAACAACCAACCAAAAAACCCAAACATCACAACCACCCACAAAAAAAAACCCAAACAAACCCAAACCACCCAAAACCAACCCACAAACAAAAAAAACCACCCTCCAAACCGCCCCCCCCCCCCCCCAAAACTAAAGCAAACAAAACCAAAACAGCCAAAAAGAATGCCACAGAAACTGTTAAAGGTCAGATATTTCTGTAGCACTAGGGTACAGGGTTTATTCCAGCTCCTCTTCCTTCATTGGAGAATTAGCTGCTTGAAACCCATAGGCAGAACTTCAGGGATGTTGAGGGGCAGACATAAAGTATGCAGGCGATTTCTGATCTTAAAATTGTAATGATGAAAATTAAAGTAGTTCCATGGACGATGTAGTCCATAACAGATTCTTATTCAGAGCAATGCTCCCCACAGGAACAGGTGTAAATCCACAACTGGCAAAGCAGTGTGTGTTCACATGCATTCTGAAGGCAACAAATGGATTTTAGTTATGCAGAGATACAGTTTAAAAGAGAGACAGAAAAGAAAGGGCACAGAGGATCTTTTTTTATTTAGCACATTTCATAGAGACTCACCTACATAAAGGTATTCACTCCAATATAGCTCCTTATGCAAGGTAACCAAGTGTCCCCATAGGAGCGCAGGAAAACCTTCAGTACGAAACAGAACATGGTGCTTGCAGGTAGTTATAACAGCAACTTATTCACAAGCAGCACTGCCTGTTGATCCTCACAACCACTGCACTGTATAATAATTCCAACACTGGCTCACTCCAGATCCTGCTTTTCTTTAAAAAAAAAGGAGTTGTCCAGACTGATGCTGATCACTCCTGACACAATAGAAGAGTCCTGCTGACCAAATGGTCAGTGGCTCAGGAAAGGAAAACCACTTTGGATTATTGCTGGGTTCAGTTACATAAAAGCCAACTGAGAGAAGACCGAAGGGAGCCATCCCAAATGGGGGGATCAAGCCCAAGGGAGCTTCAGCTTGGGAGGTGAGTGAAAAGGGAAGAGAAGAGGGTTGCAAGGAATCAAGGACTTACCCGCACAGAAAACCAGAAGTAATGCTAGGAAGCACTAGGAAAAGGCCCAGCTGTATGCCTCAAGACACAGAACTGTGGTAGGTGAGCAGCAGTGTCAGCTGGGAATAAGGCCATGAAATGAAGCAAGCAGCAGTCTACGATGAGCCTCTTTCCTCCAACTCCAACCCTACACAATAACGCAACTGAAGAATAATGGAAGCTTACCAGCCTGCCACGCCAAGATACTACAGGCTATGTCTACAAGCCATGTCCCAGGTAATGTCTGGCCTCAGAGGTTCTCCAAACAGAGATGAACCAGACTTAACAGGACTTGAAGGAAGCAACTTAGACTGATAGGTGAAGGTGTCTAGAGGGCCATGTGGAGTTCACCTGTTGTGTACACGGCTACACTGCTAGCTACTGCTCTGGTATTTCAGTAGCTCTCCATATAAAAAAGACAGAATGCAGTTGCAAGCCTGGTGGCTTTCTGTGTTATTACACATTGTACAGAATATGAAAAACATCCTAAAAAGAATGCCACTTTTCATTTGGGAGCGGCAGAGACTGAAGCAAGAGAACTTCTTACCAGGCTTTGAACAGACAGCATTCATTTGTCAGCTTATAGACTCAAACATAACTCAACTAGTCCAAAGTAATGAGGGCTAATGAGATTACAGGTAGACTAAATGGCAGCTTTTCCATGAAAAATATTTCATGCTACCCTTTTACCCCAGAACAGAATTTGAAGTATTGCCCATTTACAGATCATAGTGACAAAATCAGTGCAGTATTTAGAGACAGATTTTTTTCTACTGTTGCAGAAGAGTTTCAAAGCAGAAATGTATTGTTTAGCAAGTGCCACATTAATCACTGGCACACTGGCATAGAGGCTTCAGAGAAAAATCACAGAATTAAAAATCAACCTCATTAGGTCTGGATATTTAACCTGAAGTATGCTTGTCACAGTTGAATTCAGCTTCATTCACTACACAGAGGTGACAGAGTGTAAAGACACTTTTCCAAGGACAGATGGCTTGCCCTGTAGATGACGTGCCTGGTCTTCATGAACTTCAGGACATCTCAGACAAACTCAACAAGGCTAGTTTTGAATTAGGTCTGTTGATTGTCACAGCATCCTAACAATGTGGGAATCATCATGGACTGCACAGAACTACGTTAAAGAATTAGCTGCTCATGTTGTGGCAAGTGTTAGACTAAATGGCTTTCAGTACCTTCACCTCAGGTGCACCTGACTTACCTGCATTCACATTAGATAGTCCATGTCCAATCATTACCCACCATGTGACATTAACACAAACCACAGGAGAGCTGTGAGACACTGCTAAAGGACTCTGCTGCAATTCCCAGTAGTGTGAGTCTGGAGAATGATGAAGACCATCCCAGAGGTATCATGCATTTGAACTAGAGCTGCCTGTGTACAACCAGAGTGAACGCTTCTCCCCTGGATAACACAGAACTATTTCAATGATCGATACTTCAGAACAAAATAAGTGACCTTCCTTTTCATCTGTTCTGCTCACATGCTTCTCTCAGCAGAAACAAGTCCAGAGACCAGAGTGTGGGTAGTAGAGAACTTGGATAAAGTCTGCAGAACAGGGTTTAGATCATCATTGAAACTCTACTCGGTAGACCTCCAAGCAGTCTGCAGGAAAAGCTCATGCTCCTTTCACTATGAGCATGCTAAGGGAAGCCCCTTGCTACTTTTTTAATATCCCTTATTTTGAGCTCCAGCTTGGCTTTGGCCTTCCTTGTGTCACCAGTAAATACCCAAGAGATAATTTTATATCTACTCCCTTGCTTGTCTGCCCTTGTTTCAGCTTCGCATTTGGACTTGTTTCCATTTCAGACCATTAAAAAGCTCCTTGCTTAGCCAAGAGGATCTCTGCCATAATTCTCTGTCTTCCTGCACAAGGGTCAGACAGGTCCTCAGTTTTCAGTAAGTTTTAAAGAAAACTCAGGTCTGTTGTGCACCTTTACTCCTTGTGGCAGCTTTTTAGAAGATCTTAAATAATTAGGTACCTACACATCTCTGTGTAAGTTATGATCTGATTATTCCTGCAGCTGGTTTCAATAAGGTTTAAGAACAATGTTTGATTTATCTGATGGGAGAACAGGAGTTAGTTTTCCTTGATTTTTCCTATTCCCAGGTCATTTTTTAAATTTGAATTCCAAATATTCTTGCCTTTCTTCTTCAAACCAAAATATCTGGACTAATGAAAGCTCTTAATAAATAATGTACTTTATCTAACTTATTGTAAAATGTAGTATTTTCAGAAAACAGCATAAATGTCAGAAATTATAATGGTAAGATTCAAGCACAGTTCTTCCTCATGTCTAGTTGTTGCCAGTAGAATGGGCCCAGTAATCACTACAAGGAAGAAAATTAAAACCAGCAAAAAAAGCCACATGTGCCTTTTGTCCCATATTGTGCCTGTGGCTTAATTATACAGCTGCATTGTGTGCTTAACTGAAAAGCAATAAAGGCACTGCAAGAAGTGCCATTAATGAGTCAGCATCACCCCCTGAAGATCAGCTTAGTTACTGAGATCTTTCTGGTGGAAATGTCTTTTATTCCTTGTGTTCAGCTTGGTCTCTAGCAGTCCGTATTTAGTAATCTCCAGTTTGTTGGTACTGATCTAAAGAGCTACCAAAGGGTGAAGAATGATATACCAAGCAAGATGACCGTCAGATCCTACCAGTGCAGCAGTATTTATCCACCGTGTAGAGAGTAAAGTCAAGGAGATCATGTTAGCACAGAACAACTTTCTCTTAACAGGAGATTTTAAAGTTGAGAGTAGTCTACTGTGAGATGAAGGTACATGATGAAAACATGAAAACTATGAAGTCACATGAAGAAAATACACAGAATGGGGATGATGCAGAGAAGACAGCACTAAATTATGTGTATGTCCTGGAACTTCCTCCTGTGAGGGATTTCAGGATATTAGACCTTCTCAAGATACTTACTATTCTACCCTGAGAGCAGCACAACATATTAGGAACTGATCAGGATTGCTCTGCACCTTCAAGTACACCACATTTAAAAATAACATTTTTACCACGTTTGAGGAAGACTGAAGAAAAGCTGCACAGTTTCATGAAGATAACAGTTGGGTTCAGGTTTTTTTGCCAGGAGGGTTAAAAAGAGCCCTTGTGAAAAAGTCTGTCTTGGAATGGCCACTGAACGCATGGGGAAGACAAAACTTCTCTCCATCCATCTACTTGTTCATCTCTCCAGTAACATCACTTACCCTGGATAGATCCATCACGATGAACTCCTGCATCAGGCATTGGGGTGATCTCCAAATATTCTAGTATCCCTTTTTTCTGCTTTTCTGTAGCACTCTTCATTATGCAGAGCCATGGGTTTTTGGGTTCCTCCTGTGACTTTGAGCACACTGCCAATCTGCTCTGGATTTAAACTCCCTATTTCTAGAGCCGATGCTCCATCCTGGTGTTGCTAGAGGACAGCAAGTACAAGAAACAGATTTATCCTTCTCTGAAAGGTGGATAATCTCCATCCTTGGTGAACAGAAAGCTGAAAGCTATAAACTGTATTTAGAAGTTCACTGTGAACAAAGGGTGCTGCAGGAAGTAGTGAGCTTATCAAAGAACTCTATGTTGCTTCAGTATCAAATGTTATGTTCACAGGGAAACTAGACAAACAAATTGGCAAGATATGTCATTCGAGTCTAGACTGGAAAAGGTCCCCTGAGAAATTAATCTACCACATTTTCTATACTTTTATCTACAATAGTGTAACTGCTCACACACTCATGCTTTAAGAAAAATGCATTTAAATACTGTTGAAAACAGAAAGAAAACAAACAAACAAAAAAGAATGACTGTGGTCCTTTTTATCTAACTGCTTGCTTTCCTAAATGCAACCTGAAGCTTCACTCAGCAGAAAACTTACATATGTGCCTATGTCTTTCAGATTGCCCACAAGCTTCCTCTACACACTGGAGTGCACCTAATGCTTTGAGCTAGGTGTTGAAATGCCTATTGAATCACAGCCACAATTTAGATTTAGAGAGTAGGTGTTACACATTGCTTTGGAACGTGTGCACTATGTATGCTCCTAGACATTGCTCTCCGTGCTCATATAGTTGCCACTGCACGTGTCTTAAAAGTAGAAAAGCACAGCTTCTAAGAGATCATTAGTATTTAGTATTAGTATTCCTCCCAGTATTTTCTCCCTTTCTCAGTGACAGACATCCAGTTGTTCTAGACAAGATGTCTTACCTACAACTTTCCTTATACATAAGACACACACCAGTGCAGAATATCCTCTCATCAAGTTAATTCTGAACTCACTGTATTTTTATGCCACAGCAAGACACACTGAATTGAAAAAGTATATTTTTCCTATTACAAACATCCACTGGGCACTCCTCACAACATCTGGGGAACCTGTCTTATCCTACTGCCTTCTTGTTGCTTTACAGGGTATTTCACTGAAGGAATGAGAACAAATCAACCACAAACTTGCACTGGAAAGCCAGACAAATTTTAGATGTCAATCTCCAATTACCAGTGACCAAAAGGGCATAGGACCCCGCTCCAGTGCCATACTCAATATTCCTCATCAGTGAATGTTTCTATAGCCCTCACTTTGCTTTGTCAAGTCTTTTCTGACACCAGAGTTAAAAGTTTTCTAAGTTTATAACTTTCCATTTTGGTTGCATGTAGTGCTTTCATCTGCCCACCCCCACGTTTGCCAAAGAGAAATGACACCTAACTTCTGCTGGCAGATTAGACAGCCCCTCCTTGATTCTTAGAAAATGACCTTCATGGTTCTTGTAGGGAAGCATGGTACTTGTAGGAACCACACCATTCTATCCTTACTGAAAACAGCAGTAACACTATTTAGAACATTATGTAAAGCAAAACACATCAAATACCTTGAATGATGGTTTGTCAAAGACCTGAAATTCACAGTACTGCCTCATTCTCTTTGTAGTGATATTTCAGAGTCTGGTGTGTTGCTGAACAATAAAGGTGAGATATAAAGAAATAAAATAGTTTATAGGATCCTAGCAGAACTGTGCAGCTCCAACAGTTTATTGCACTCTTGGAATTTATATTTCAATCTGACATTCCGCAAACAGTCATAGCTCTTCACCTCTTGTGCTTTAGTTTCCTACTGCATCACTTCCATGCCACTGTTCTCTTTAGAGGTGCGGTCTGGGTTTGAAGTGTGTGCTGTGGAAACAACAGTCAGAACCAACCAGGCTGCCTTAAAGAGTGAAATCCTGTGTCTGATACAGGAGTGCATTTAAGGAGAAGAATTCCCCTACAAGCTATTTCTGCCACCCCTGCGAATCTGAAGCAATGGTGGTGTTTTGTGGGTTTCAACTGTGTAATTTCAATATGCAACAATCTCTCCAAGTTGGATAATTTGGAATCCACGCACGCTTTGCAGTTTCAAGATAATTTGATCTGAATAGCAGTTTCATATAAATGTTTTGGCAGTAGCAAAAATATCCTCAATGTTACTGCTTACAGCTTGAAACACCAATAACCATTTTGCATGCTGATAATAAAAGAGCATGATAGGCAGGTTAAAAACATTAATCCCTCTGTCTGAAACTGATATTTTCTCACTGCATGGTTTGAAAACAAATTTAATTTCAACAGGTTATGTCTGTATTAACATGATACCAGCACCATCTGTGCTGCTACCTCTCTTCTCCTGTGGGCAAGCACTGTCTGAGGGAGCCTGCAGGAACTCAGCTCTTGCTTGCTTCACCCCACAGCTGTGGGATAAACATGGGATACAATGTTTGAAGTGTTAAATAATTGGAGGAAGTGAACAGAGAATGATCACAACAGCAATAGGGATATTTTTCAAGTGATTTGAGAAGGTTGTCTGGTGCAGGTTGGATGTTTGATTATGTATGCACTGGATACCCACTTCTCTCTACTTCAATAATACATGGGAACCAAGAATTGTTTACTTTAAAATTGCAAAATGAGAAATGACCATGTTCTGAAAATACAACCTGGGAGTTTCAACTCTGCCACCTCTAGGAAGGCCCAGTGGGAGGGATAGGATTGCTCCAACTAGGGGAGGCTTCTGTTTCCTTATTTGTTATCATTTAACAAAATCTGAAGGTATCTTCCTTTGCAGAGAGCTGGAAGAAATTCTTGTGCAGCTCCAGGGGCACGCGGAGGTTAAGGTGCCCGTTTCACTTCTTGTGTTAAACAACAGAGGGCTGAAGGAGTAAACTGGGGCTGTACTAAGTTGCCAAACACTGGACGAGAAAAAACAGAGCACATATGTACTGGGGAATGTTTCTGACTAGTAACAGCGAAAAACATGGTTCTCTTTAGCCACCTTACCACCAGTGTTCTCAAGTACAAGTGGTTGTGTTCCATCACTGGGAAGGTTTTTCATAGCTACATTTGGGAGCACATGGTCAGTAGACAAAACGTTCCTGTTACCTGGTGATTGGTTTTGTGATCTGAACATTGTGAATCCATGCTGCATTCTCAGCCTCAGCTCAGTATCCCATCAAAGAAGGCTAGAATACATGCTGTCTATGCAGTAACAAATGCAACCATGCTTCTGCGTGCCACTGAAAAACACAAAGGATGGTGCACATGACATACATATAGTACAATGGTAAGATGTTTGCATCTGACACTGTAGTCATTGTTTCAGCCAAAGCAGTGTCAAGAGCTGAGAGGTACTCACCTTACGTAGAGTGAAATGTGGTGTCACTGACTTCAGCAGCAAAGTTCTCAATATTTTCTTTTGCCCAGGGTGCAGTTATTCCCATATACAGAAGCAAGTATTGTACCAGCACAAGCATGATTTTTGTTTATCTGGGAATCTGTATTCACTGAGGCAATCTGCAACAGTATTTAGGAAAAGCGAACCTCGGGTTTATTCTGCACAAATATCCTTTTTTTTTCTATTTAAAGTTCCATGTTATGCAAACTCTGAGGACTGTTAAATATTGTTTGATTAACTTTTACACACTCTTATGAATAGTGTGCTTAGAAAGGACTTAGAAATAGACCTGACTGCAGCCTTACAGCAAACCTTCCACCTTTATCAAGTCGAAACTCAGCCAAAGCTATCAGCTGACCACCCTGCTCATTTCAACCCTGCTATCATTAGAGCTGATGCAGAGATCCCATCTCTCATCCACAGGCTTGTGAACCTTTCCATGGCAATCTGGCTCCAGATGTACAGTTGCAGCTGTTCCCAGTGGTATGCAAGGGATGGGGACTGAACTGTGACAAGCACCCAGCACCCGAGCCTTTACTGTAGCAACCTCTTAATGGAGTTTTCATATTTATCTGGGCTTTAAGGTTCCAAGCAGGGAACTTGCTTCCAGGATGCCCCCCCTCTTGCTGAGGATTTGCATCCCCTGCATCTCAGAGGGACTGTGGGAACTGAACTAATCAAGAAAGAACTTCTCAAAGACCCTTTTTTTATGGTGTTCTTTTTCTATATGGCTTAGCTCATTCTAGTTTGATACTGTTTGCAGAGTTAACCTTTCTTGATCAGTGCTTTTAATACAGCTGTCAGAGTCACCCAAGAAAGACGTTAAGAAATCTTGTCTGCACTGCTGCCTTACAAAGCATGTTTCAATGCAAACATGGTCCCTTTGATCTCAAGTTAGCTGGGAGCTCTTCTTCTGCAGCTTGTATCTCAGCAGAAAGCCAAACAATCTGTTTGTGCTTACTGGGAAAAAGATACTGTAACCCTGCCAACATAATTACATTGGTGAGTTAGGGAATAATGAGTGAGAACAGATGAAATATTTAGATATAAATAGTCTGTTTGCATGTGCTGTGATTGTTGCTAATAAGGCAGGGATGTGTGGTTTGTGGTTCAAGGGACAGGATGAGGAACCAGGATGGGTTCCTTTCCCAGATTTACCACAGTGTATTGGAGAAGTCATCAAGACTCTTTGTACCCCCATCAATTGGAAATGGATAATAACGCTCTAGGGACAGATTCTTTAATGCTGTCTTTTTCAGAGGTTCAGAAAGAAAAAGCAACACAAGTGTATGACTTTTACATACTAGAAATCAGTCCAAATAAAACTTTAAATGCAGATACCTAGAAAGCACGTTAATTAATTTACCCCATCATGACTTTAGGAATCTGACTCTCAATTTCATAGCAATGACAGTAAAAACAAGAGGAAAATTAAAAGCAACACAGAACATTTGAACAACATCCTTTCTGAAAGCACGTTAAGTTTCCTGGGACAAGTTTTTTTGCTTTACACAACCATCTAAAGTGGTTACAGTAACAAGGGGAGTACTGTATACCTAACAGGGGATGGCAATGATGTCTTTAAAGATTGACATGTGCTCATTGGTTCAAAGCCTGTGAATTACTTAAGCCTTAACTCAAAGCTTTGTGGGACTTACAGTGGCCATCTACAAAGGGATGCAATTCGCCTAGCCTTGCCCACTGCAGCTGTAACTAATAGATCACTAAACTGCAGATGAAAGACATGTAATTAGTATAAAAGTAATTAAAGCTAAGATCCATTCTACCTAGAAATAAATAAGCTCATTTGGCATGTAAGTCATTGTGGAAAAGAGATTTATTTTTTTTTGTAGTATGCACATGATGGCAGAGAGTCCAAAAGCAGTTACTTCTTCAGCTGAGAAATACAAAAAACCCTGTGCTAGGGACTTGAAAGCCTCAAGTTTAAATCATGAGAACAATTCATTTGGGATGGGCATAAGATTAATTTAGGGTTTCCAGCACCTTCCTGAAACAATTTTAGTAGTAAAAAGAACAGTCTGCAATGCAATCATCATTTTTTACCTGCTGATGGATTCTGGGCCTCAGATAGTTGTATTTATGTTAGAAAGCTGAACAGCCAAATGGGAGCAGATTTGCAGCTGGTAAGGAGGACTCCATATCCATATCGTAGGCTTGGTTAAGTTTTTCAGCCTAGTCCTATGTCCCAACTGGCTAGAGCACAGGAATTGTCCTCCTAGATGTTGGTTTCATGCAGAACTCCAGTTCATGTGCTCTGACCTGTGGTGCAAGAGAAAGGACGGGTAAACAGGAGAAATTGGGAGATATGCTTCAGAAGTGCACTTCTGATCCAAAGTAACATGCCAAGCCACCACCACAGACTGAAAAGGGCAATGCAGGGCCTTGACATGCACTCAGCATCCAGCTGGCCAGGCAAGACTGAGCACAAACCTCCTCTTCCCTCAAAACACAAGCAAGGCTTCGCTCTAAGTTACTGCAGCTGGACAATGCTAAAGCAGCAGCTGAAATACTCTACAATATAGTATAATTTTAGACCTTTTGAAAAGAGTTTTATGGCTATATGTAGGAGAATTTGCTTTAGTTTGTTGATTTTATCTCATTTGAGAACAGTTTAGTCCACTGCAATATTGGCACAGGAAGAACAAAGGAACAGAACTAGCTCATCATCACTCAGAGCTAACACCATGTCTTCTGTGACACTAAGGGAAAAGTGATCTCCTGCTCCACAAGAAACTCTCCAGGAACTTGCAACAATTCATTTATATCCTTACTGCTTATATACTAAGAGAGAGAACATAAGGCTATGGTTAACCAAGCCTTTCCCCCTTCCTAGTACCAGTCCTTGCTTTCACCAGGAAAAATGTGGGCACATGGCCTGCCAAGAAATCTTCAGCACACCACTTCCCAGTAAGGAGATTTGGGGAGCAGCACCTCAGAGCTTACTGCTGAGTGCTCCCAGCAGAGATGGAGCACTTGGTATTCAGAGTGCTCTACGAAGTTTCATAGAGCAGGAAAAAAATGACAAGCTATCAGCTGAAACCCCTCATCCACTTCCAGATTTTTAGAGACAACTGTGCTCAAGGTTACAGAGAACAGGTACCAGGAGGCTTATAATCTTTTCAAACAATTGCACTCATCATAACGATTCAAATCGTCATAACATCTTTTACTCTATCTTCTCTAGAAAGGCATCCCAAACCAACACACACATATACACACCTGTGTCTAGCTGTACGGATATGCACACAAAGTCATGCAAATAACTATCTTTCCAGTGAGACAAAGCAGCCTAAGCAACCAAAAAATTCAGCAACAGAAATTCTTTTCCTAAGGCATAAATGGCACTAGTAGCAATTTTGTCTTGAAATGGAAAGCGTAGCATTACATTCTTGGAGCACAAAGGCCAAATTTCCCTGGTTGCCAGTTAGACCCCAAGCTCATACAAACACAGCAGGAGAAACCTAAAATGAGTTTGTTTCCTAGTGGCACTAATTCCATTGCAGGAGAAAATGTCATTATATTTATACTGATGTTATAATGACAATTTTGCAGGCCAGGCTCCATTCTGTCTGTTAGGTCAGATACAAATGAAACACAAGCAGAGACCTAAGGAATCCCCGTTCCTTGGTGGCAATGTGCTTGGCAGCCCAGCTCATAATTTCAGCAGGCAGAGGAAAGTTCCTTCTGTGAAAAAGATAATTAAGATTTATTTTTTCTTTAACTACAAGCCCTCTGCATTTTGTCCTGATCACAGCATCCTCAAAACTCACGCCATGAGGACTTTACAGTATGCAGGCTAGGCTTTTGCCCTGTCTAGCTGTAAAAGCTGGAATCTCAACAGAAGGTCGTGTAGTGCGCAATGTGGGCTTAAGAGCAAATGGCTATACAGAAGAGCAGGGCAATCATCATCAAGAATGTACTAAGGTCAAAGGATTCAGCTGTGATATGTTAATGAAAACACTCACTTTCTCCAACACCGCCCTTCTCATGCCCAGCCCACTTTGCCAATCCCCCATGGGATAACACAAGGAAAATCCTTGTGGAGGGCTGCTGCACAGGCACAGGAGTAGCCAACTGCACATTTCCATATTATGTGCCTCACGGTTTGTAAAGAATAAATACAAAAGTATTTGTATCAATGAAAAAAAAAAGGTTACATGTTATAAAAAAATCGTGGGAGGTTTTTTTTATGAACTTTGTTCTATGAAAGGAGTTCTTTTCCTTGTGTTATGTGCTCAGCGTATGACAAAATGGCAAAGGGTATTTATAAAGTCCTGGTGAAGAGGGGTGCCACCATCCCCAGGTTAAGGGCTGACCTTGTTTTTCAGGGAATAAAAATACCAGTCACAGTGATGAATTTTTCAACCTAGAGCTGATAAATGATGGCAGCAGCCCTAGCACCCTGGAGATGCTGTGCTGTTGTGAGCAGTAATTGCCTGCTGGCTGTCGAAGGCTGTCAGGAGCACATACAGTAGATCCAGACTGGAGCCTGGCATCGTTTCACTTGTGGTTTTTCTTGCTTATTTATCAATCTCAGTTGCCCCTGTATTAAAAGAGAGGCCCTTCAGGAAAATGGACTGAAATTCAAGGAGGTGGGAATTGCAGCCATTCACTGCAGATACATTAAATTGATACAGAGTGACATTTGTAGGTATTTATCATGGCTGTATTAACTTAATATATTATGGTACATGTGCCAGCCTATCCCATTGTTTGCTCAAGGCACTTTATCAGTCTGAGATATTGCATCATCTTGACTTCAGAGGTAGCAAGTATTCATTACTTCTCTAGCACAAATGGTACCGCTACTCACCAGAGAAGCCATACCAAGGGAGAGTGTTTAAATCCATAAAGCAACTGTAAGAGAACATTCTTTGCAAGTTGGAACTAAAGTAAATTATTAGCTGATGGAAAGAGCTAACTAACTTACAATTTGCAGAAGTTAGACTGTGGTTGAGAACAGTATTCCAAGAAAATCAAAACCTGGATATATTAACAGGTTTTAAAAAAAAATCCAAACAAAACCTCTTGTTTGGGTTAACTGAACTTATTTTTCTTTGGCTTCTTCTTTGATACTGACATACCAAGACAAAGCCCACTGTTGTGATACCTGTAACCAGGATCCCAGCAGATGGGTGGGTTAGTTACCGCCCCAACTGTTGTATGTATTGCTGGGGAAGTCAATTGAGGTAGAGCCATTTTTCCTCATTGAGCCACATAAAAAGGAGGCACCTGTTTTAACCAGCCACCTCATCTTCCTCTGCCTTCAACGAGAGAGAGGACAAGAAGGAGAAATCTGGGCTGGTACATTTGAAACTCAGTTTTCTCTGTTGACCTGAAATGTTATCACTCCTTGCTGCACAGAAGAGCTAGGAAGACGGCTGTGGGATGCTCAGACAGGGGGGGCAGGAAGAGACACACAGAAGCCGTTGATTTTGCACTTTGTGAACTCCTCATCCTCTGCAGCTGGATGTAGCTGAGAGTTTGTCAGTGTTCACGGTCCAAGGCTGCAGCACAAACTTGGCTGAGCTTGTTTCTTTCCATTTTCATCAATATTAAAAGTATGTCCTGTACATGGTACTTCTTCTGGCAATCACCACAGAAAGGCCTTTGGAGGCAGAGTCCAAGCCCTTCCCATTTTTATAAATGCTTCATAGAAGCGTGCAGATTTCACAAGCTTACATTGGCTTCAACAGGAGGAATTTTATGTGTTTTACCAGTGTTACCTGAGGAAATATAGCTCCCAAATGGAGATTATTTTTTCTCCCAAAAAAACCCAGTTATAATATGGGGATGGATGTATGTTGGCACCAAGCCAAAGTTTCTTAAAGGACACTTCAAACCTTTTAGATATGCAGCTTTCACAGCTTGTCTGCTCCTGCCTGTAAGTTTTGCCTTTGCTGAACTTTTTAAACGTGGTTAGTATTTTGTCTGAATTAAACTCTGCTCCAAGATTAAATACTGGGATAGACATCAGATTAAATATCTCTAATTTACTGCAGTCGCTTTTGTTCAGTTCTCAGTGGTTCAGATATGCCTGAATTGGTTAGTGAGAAAGAGGGGAGAGAAGGTTTTTCTGGCAGGGGACATTTCTTTGTAGCAATGATAAAAAGGGGCTTCACAAGACTATTTCTTTTAAGGACAATGATACCAAAGACAGACTTCTAAAATCAGCAGAATTAAATTTCCATAAAACCACTGTTACTGAAATAATATTTACTTGCTATTAATTTGGTTTGGGGATTTTAGCTGGAAGGGTTTGGGAGATCAATTTCTACTATATAATGGAATCTACTGACAACAGATGTAATAGCAATATGACTGAATTTGTAAGTAGTACACATGTACTAATGGCAGGGAATAGCTCTTAAGTTTAAACATAATGTCACTGGCAAATTCTGAACTCACTACCTGAAATCTAATAGGAAGCCAGTATATGAAAGCACTGAAGTTAATACTATGGGTCACCTCTGTCTCATGTCATTTGGAATTACATCTATCTGCTTCCAAATTCAACTAGCTTCATAATATGCAAAAATACAACATACGAGTCAGAATGGTGTTTATCAGTTTGAGTACAGCAGCAGCTAATGTAAAATGTACATTTTTAACAGGACATCAAGCCACTTAAAAAAAGTATCTTTTATGAGCTGCTTTACAATTTAAAACTCTTTCCTCGTTTTTTTCACTCCGTATTGGAGCTCAGTTAATACCCACAGTGTAGTGATACTTTAGCACAAGGGAGAGCATTTTTGCACAGACACTGCCTTTTCCAGAGTACTGGAAATTGTGATTGGAAGAGCCTCACTTCCTTTTCTAGAGGAGGTTTGAATAAACATCTGTGCATTTGGATGATCATCTAAATTAAACTGAGTATGGCAGAGACTTCCTTTAGCAGTTTCCCTGTCACTAAAGGAAATGAGAGTGTAATTTTCTAAGTCCAATTACAGGATGACTGTTTAGCAGCCAAACATCAGGTCACATGCAAAGTAAAAGATAAATGAGATGTGGCTCAGTGTAGCCTGTAACCCTCAGTACTTAGAGTTGTACTGTATCATATGTAAAGCCTTGATCCTGAACCAGAATTCAGTCTGCTTATATGACATACCATACAGGTAGGAAAGAGCAGATAGCTGTTCTTTGAAGTCCCATTAATTCTAAAGTAATCATAATCACAAATTCTGTGGTTTTTTCCCCTTGTTGATTTAATGTTTTGTTCATACTCTCCAGCATGCCATCTCACTCATTCAAGTACTGATCCATTACTAGGACATACAACTTAAGATTAAGCCTGAAAAGATGAAATATTAAGCTAATATACAGGTGCTTCAGGCTCTGAGACAGGATGAATCATTCCTTCCTTGTTCCTGAGCACTGATTTTCTTACAAAGATTTGCTGGGACAAGAATTCACTTTCTGTGTAGCCTATGTCATCTTCATGCACTTTGTCAGCCACTTACTTTCTTTCAGCTACTATACAAATATTGAATACAGTACATGAGCTGTTTCTTGGAATGTTCCTTGTGTGAATACATGGGTTTGATATGGCAGGCCCTTAGACAAGCAAACAAGAACAGTGGAGAATGGCTTTAAATAAGTCATCTCACAGCAAGCTCTCATAATATAAAACCTGAGCTGTTCATGAAATTCTTATTTTTTCACTTCAGCCACCTTAGAAAACTGCTTTGCCAAGATAGAGGCCCAGACAACCAAAAGGACTGTGGCCGGTGTAGATATCTTACCAAAAAGCTAGGAATGGTGGTCACCACCGGGAATCCATTCAAAACCTCATCAGCTGTGTCCATGCAACCCCATACTAAACTCACCACCTGCACGTTGGCTGCTTGGATCAGCTCACAGGACATCTTAGTGTGCAATGAAGACATGGAGAGATGGCTCACTTTTTTTGGGTTCCTTCCGAAGGTGGTCCAGACAACCCAGCTCCCCACAAGCACCTTGGTCAGAAGCTGCTCCATAGGGTGGACAGCAGACATCCTCTCCCTCCATCCACATGGATATAAATGAACATGCACACCAGCAAAGTCACGTGGTGCCTAGCATGTCCATAACAGCAAATGCAAACTTGTCCGTGTGAAAGTGAAGCACTCTGGTGGAGATTTGCAATATTCCAAGATTTAGATTATTTTCAGTGGGGTATCTTTCCTGCAGCGTTTCTGCTTTCTACATCACATTCCTGCAAACAGAATCAGCTTCACAGAGTTTACAGCACAGTGAATGAAAAATCAGTGGCATAAATCAGGTGCCAGTAATCATTTTGCAAATATTTATATGTGAATATTTATGGGGAGTGAACTCTTGTCTGGGTGTGTTACTCACATACTCAGCCTCAGCCTGAATCCAAGGGAGATACACTAAATCACTGAGCACCTAGTGCCTAGTGGTGAAGCCCGCATTTGCACTCACTTAAACCACAAAGGCATCCTGGATTCAGATCTAAAATTGACGCTTGACATCTAACCATACAGCTTGCCCCTGTAGGACATGCAGAATCAAACTCGAGTTCTGCTCCTTGCTGCTCAGCGCCACACATGATCTCTGCACCTCTCTAAATGCAGAAGGCAGGCATGTGAGACATCAGCAGAACATTATGGCTACTTTGCACAAATGAACAGGACTAGAATAATGCTAGAGGCAAGGGGAATTAGGTCTCGTGAGTATAAATTTTGAGCTAAAGAATTAATTTATGTTTGTTTGAAAGAGCTCAGTGAGGCATAAAAATGTTCAGGAATGCTTAATCCTGAAGGGAATTAGATTTATCAAAGCAATTTGAAAGGATAATACATTCATTTCTGGTTCTTCAGGCAAAGAAAAGACAAGAGTCCAAAGTATTAACAACTTAGAAGCTGTTTTTCATGCTGCTATCATTACCTCCAGTTTGACACCACAGAGGAAGGCAAATTTGGGTCTGGTAAGCAATTATTAACTTGTGATAAGCACTAGGTTTACATTTAAAGATCAAAGTAAACACGTATAAAGCATGTTGAATACACAGCCTCTGCTAGTTCTCTTGATTTTATATCCAGTCATCACTGGATTTCTTTCTTACCTTCTTAGTGAGTCCAGGAGCAACTAGAGTCTATACTGAATAGAAAATGTAATTAAATGAATTCACACTAATATGCAATGGACTAAAAACTTGAGGTAGGGATGATCTCAGTTGGTGTTCTAGACAAGAATAACTAAAAGATCTGATACTATCAAATCTGTTAGAGAGACAACGAAGCACTTTGTGCTCTTCCCCTCTGAAAACAGCTATCACCCAAATGATCAAACCATTAATAACAGACATTTACTTCAGCTTCCCATTTACCTGACAAATCTGAACACTAGAGCGCCCCATAACTAAAACTGCTATTTAAAAGTCACTGTTCCATGAGAAGGTGGAAGGTTGGCCATTTTCTTCATTGCAGGGAACAGGTCATTTCTGTGATAGACTCCAACTGCTTTTTCCAGAAGTGAACTCAGTCTAAGCAATCTGCAACTCACCACTATGACCAAATCCTGAAGCCTCCAGTCATGACTGAACTCCACCTGGGATCCACTTATGCAGTTTTTTACGCTTCAGTAAATCTGGCCCTTTGCTTGTGTTTGTCCCATGTTCAGTCTAATTGTTTCAAGTGGACAAAAATGATGGCATCATTTTGAAAACCCTTACTGAAAAGTTTCTTTTCCAATCATTTTATGAGGAGATTAAAAGTATAGGCTTTAGCTCAGGCTCTAAAGAGAAAAATAATTCAGTTTGAATATTAAGGTGCAGTAAACACAGAGTATTAGGGATTGGAAGGGACCTCCAGAGACCATCAAAAGTCCAAAGCAGGACTAGTTAGGGCAGGTCACACAGGAATGCATCCAGGTAGGTTTTGAAGATCTCCAGAGAAAGAGACTCCACAACCTCCCTGAGCAGCCTATTTTAGTGCTCCATCGCCCTTACAGTGAAGGAGTTTTCACTCATGAGGAGGTGGCATCTCCTGTGATTGAGGAACGTGTACTTCATGTCATGTCTTAGGACAGGCTGCTAGATCTGACCTCTATACAGGAATTTTAACAGGTTATGAACTATTCTTCTCTACTCACATGCAACAGGTTCTTCTAAAGTTACATGACTGTACATATAAACAAGCAAATAATTTTACAAATGGTATTAAATGTACCTGGAAAAATTATATTGAGTCTATTCTGTGTGTAGTAAACTACCAAAAAAATTAGGGCAACTTGAAACCAAGCTAATCTCTCTAAATGCTATTTCCAGCTATTGGTCCTAAAACACAGCAAAGCAAAGCTGTGACACTGGAAATGCCTAAAGCTTTCTACCAGTCTTTGTGTCCACTTCATGATCCGGGCTCTACTCTTCATCCTGTACCACTGCTTTACTTGTATAGAACGTGCCTGCTTCTGTGCTGTACAATGACAAATTGAGGCAGCCTAGTATCTGTAAATGTGTCTGCATTTATGAAAGACTTGGCTCCAAAACTTCCAGCTCCAACCCACTCTCACCAGCTCTCCTGGATGCTTAACATCTGCAGAAACCTCGTCCTCTGCACCTTGAGGTTCCTTTAAATTGAGTGATTTCTTTTTTTTAATTGCTGCAAATCCTAAGGTGAATGTGTGAAGAATTCTTTTTATTTTCAAGCACCTGCAGAGTTTTAGGTTTGGTTTTTAACACATGTAAACTGAAATCGTCGTCATTTACATAGTCCAGGAGTTCAATAGCCTTAAGTGTGCTATTACCTTTAAATGTTCTTACACACTGCTCTGACTTAAAACCAGTCTAGCTGTTGCATTACAATGGTTTTGGTTTCCAAGTCAATGAAGTGGCAGAGCAGTTGAAAGCATACTGAATTAATTTTAAACACTACTACCCATAACTGACTCTAAATTGAAAAGGAATAACTGTAGACTTAGTGAGTTTTCTTTCTAACAGTTCTCATTTCTAAGACACAGTAAAATGTACTGCATCCATTCACTTATTTTAGCAAATCCACAGCACAGGGACAGACACACACCTTTTAAACTCATGTCTGAAGAGATATCTTTGTACAGAAGAAAATGCTTGACTTCCTTCAGTGCAAACATAATCCTGTAAATGCACTTTTCATGTTCCAGTGTGTAGTCACTTTGTTGAACTCCTAGATTCTGCAATTAGATAAATCAGATTTCCTAGTGAAGATCTAAAGCTGCAAGCACAGTTTATCTTCAGTTCACTAGTGCTAGGGGCAGTCACTATCTTGGGACCATCCTGTAAATCTGTGCATGAATAGCTTCACCCATACCAGTGATGACCATTAGTGCTAATATGAGGCAGGCTGTGTCAAATTGCTCCCTGAGGTAGAAAATGCCTTCATCTTCTAACAGAAGACAGTAAAAAGATTGCATAGTGAAATAAATTGTAGCCAGAAATATCTATGCTCATGATTTTTTTTTTAAACATAATTTTCTCCTATTGTATTAAAGATGCTCCATAGGTATGACAAGCCTCAATTTAACACTCTTATCTCAAATATTAATACAAGGCACTTTGCAACTGATGCCGACAGCAGGGTGATGCACAATGCTACATGAAGGCTGTTCTAGCAAAACTTGGTCTGCAACAACATCTGCTGAGCTGGAGGTCACTGTGGTCCTCCTGCCACACTCCCAGGTGAACACATCAATGAAGAACAAGCAAGAGTAGCCCAGGGAAAGCTTCTGATGACTTACTACACATCTTACAGATCGCAAACTGGTGCAGGGAAGGTACCAAACTCCATGTCAAGTGGTTACAAGGTGTCTGCATTGATATTTCAACAAGTCATGCTCCTGGCATGGCCTGCAAGGCAGGACAGTGTTTGGTCTTGGAATGGCAACGAGTAGCAAAACTGCACCATCCTCCCTTGAAAGCCATGCCAGGAGCATTCAAGCACTTGGTCCCATTTTGGTGACCTTGACCTGCAGAGATGGAGAACCCTTCCAGTGTAGCATTTGCATTGCAATCATTTGGTCTCAAAGGGGCCACTAAGGAGTCAGAAGAGATAAGTAATCCACAGTAATTTCTGTTTGTAGCTGTACTGGTTGCCTGGAGGTTGGCCAGCAAAGCTCTCTTTAATGGTGCCCTTGCATGGCCCCTGTGTTATCCCAATTCACCGGCACTTTATTCTGCTATTTGCTGCTGTGCCTTTACCTATGTAAAGCGTCCAGGATCTGACCCACACAGAGGCTACTCCCACAACCTGTCCCTGTGACCTTTCCATGAGTGTTAATGATTTAATGGCAATGACTATCCACTTCAGAAAGAGTTGTGGAGACTGGAGTGTAAGAGGTCATTATTGTTTAAACACATTTGTTTTGCTTTTCTTCTCAGAAACTTTAAATCAGAGGATGTTTCCTTACATAGAATGCCCAAAGTGACAGCTTTAGGATGTGTGAGAAAGACACAGTTAATTTAGTCCCAAAGATAAGCCATTTCCTTGGGGAAGCACTAATACCAGACCTACTACTCCTCAGTGTCATTTCAGATTAGTGTACTACAGAGAAAGGGATTCTAAATCTTTTTAATTGAAACATATTTATCTTTTCCTTACTAAAATAAGTTTCTGCCTAGAGGTTAAACAGTTTTAAAATTACTTTTGAACTACATCCGATTTCTGGACACTTTATCAGAAAAAAGAGGATGCAGTTTCTCTGGTGCCTTGTTAATTTATGTCAGAGCATAGAAAGGGGAAATCTATTTCCTCCGTGACCCAAATGGAAAAAAAGAGATAACTGGAAACACAAAGCCCAGACGTATCTAACTAGCTAAGATTCACTAGCTGACACATTTGCATCCACATGTGAATAGATGCCCATGCATGTCATGGTTATGCATACAAAGTGGGGGGATAATTATCCAATAATGGTTGACAGAACTTTACTCAATTTTCTTTCCCTTTTTTTCTGACTGTAAGTTTGAAAAGCATCAAAATCATAAGCCATAAATGACCTCACAAAAAGAAAATACAAACATCCTTTTCCCTGTAGCATGTTTTGAGAAGGAACACTGAAAAACTGTGATCTGGACTTGCACACTTCTTGATCCACCAGGAAAAGAATTGCACATGGCCTTGGACCAGCCTCATTTTGTACCAAAGCTGAAGGACGAGATTTGAAGTGAAGCCCTGGCTTTGACTGGCACAGGCACTAACCTCAGGAGCCCCCTTAGAAAGCAGTTGGCTCTCAGTGTAGATGACACACAAGAAGATTTAAAAAGCATTAAATAGAGGTAGATAACTACACATATAAAAGTTCTTTTAGGTGAAATGGTGCCTCGTTATCTGTTTAGAGGGCTAAACACAACAGCTCAAGTGCACTCTAGTCTGAGAGGTATTTGAAGTGGCACTCTGCAGGGTGATGCTTCTGCAGAGATTCAGCCTGCCCACAGACTCTGGGTAACTGCACAGCTTACAGAACACTTCTGTGGGCTTTTCTCCCTTGAAAATCCTTCCAACCAACTGTAATTTTTCTCCTCATGTCTGTATAATGGTTGTGTTTCCTCTGATCTTTACCGAAGCAAAAATATTTCCCTTTTCTAATTCCACAGCCATTGTTTTCTCAACCTATAGTTCTTAAGAAATTAGAAAAAAAACACCAACAAACCCCACCAAACCCAAAAAACAAACCCCCCCAACCTCTAATTAAGCCATTTATCAAACATTTCCAAGTGGCTAGAGTGACAAATTAGTCCTATCTTCCACCAACAATCTGATGGATGGGAAGATAAAGATGCTGTGGCTGTTATTTTAGCTGGAAGCTCTCTACTATATCAATTGTTTGGCACCAAGCCAAAAGACCCTAAGAGATGACAAGAACTAATGATGGGTCCATAAAGTTTATGCAGCGTGAGGCCTGAGATCAAAGGAAGCTGCCCTTATTAGCAATATCTCTTTGCCTTCCTCCTGCACAAAAAAAACCCTCATTTGGTGTTTAAAAGTGTTTTACTTCATCTTACTCTTACAGCAAATGGAAAGAAAACACAAACTGTAAATACTGCTGAAGACTTTTGCTTTTATCTACAATTATGAAAGATATTTATGGCATTACTTTTAAGTCTACCAAGAGAGTCTAAAGCAGGTAGACTGCAAGTAAACTTCTCAGAAGCCTTTATTTTTACGCCGTTCCTTCAGAAGAACTAGGCTCCCTGACAGCCCCTACACCTCATACAATCTCTGCAAGTGGAAGTCCTGTCTGGGAAAGTCAGTCAATTTCAGTAGGGTCAGCACCCCAAAAACTGCCCTGAGTTGCAATCAGTCATACAGAAGTTGTTGCCAAGTCGGGACCAGAATGCCAAAAGTTTCTTGGGTTCAGAGTGGGAATGAGAAAATTCATGGAAGAAAAATTCATCATTATTGGTGAAAAGGCTGCTGAGGAACCAACCACACTGTGGCTTCTCTATATGCCACTCAAACTTGCCAAACTTCTAGATGAAGTTTTCTACTCAGAACTGTATTTTTCCAATAAAGTGTAAGTATTATGGCATTATGCAATTAAGTGTTCAAATATCATGGCTTCAAATTCAGGAAGGGAACTCCTTGAACAAAGAAGCTTAAATGCAATTTGGCTGGAAATAAAATGTTCAGCGAATGAACCAAACTCTGCTTACTTATAATTAGCAACATGGTCACTGTCTGGCTATCCTGGCACGCTATAAATATGTGTTGGCAGACTGTGTGATTTAGGACTATTTAGAAGACAGTTATTGATTGTCTCAAGAGACAGGTAAAACAACTCCTCAGTCACTTAGTTTGGCTCAGGAAGGTAGTGGCTACAACTCAATCCTACTTAGGCTTTCTTCAGCAAAATAAAGGAAGGGTTTTTCTTTTCTTCGAATATGGCTCCAATTACTGACTATAACAAGCTCATTCAGAACTACAAGCATCAGATTCTTTCAGTCTCCTGAATTTCCCAAACATTTTAACAAACAAAGTTAAGAAATTCTGTTCTATAATTTACACTTTATGACACGATTCAATGGAGGACTTCAAAAAAGTTTTCTCCAAAATAAATAATAACCTGAAACTTATTCCACCCAGCACTTGTCTTTCATTTGCCAGATGACCAGTTTGCTTCACTTCCTTTCCACGGCCTTAGAGAATGCAGCAAGCCTGTACAAGTATGGTTCCTGCCAGGAAGCACAGACTACAGCAGTTAACCCCAAGTTAAAATACAACTCATCTTTCATTTCTGTTTTAAGATAACATTTAATCAGGGATGAAGGATACACACAAAAGTTTGCCAGTAAATCAATGAGTGGTTTGGGTTGGAAGGGACCTTTAAAGGTTATCTAATCCAACCCTCCTGTTGCCTGGTAGATTTTGTGAAAAGTTAATTTGGTAGAACAAAACTAAAAAACACATAAACTACTATGGTGGTAGTAAAGCTACATGGATTAGCCTTGTATGAATTAGTGTTTTTCCACTGCGCCTGTGAAACTGAAATGGGAAGCTGGTAAATAAATCTGAGTGCAGAGACTGCTCAGATACAGCAATGGAAACACAGATCTTAGCTACCAAAGGGATGTGGTCTTCAGTTGTCTTGATTTTTCCTTTTTCTACATCATGTTAATGTCTTGTTTCAACTTAATTTTAGTCTCTTGTATTGGGAACAGCTTCTGATTTTAAGACTTTCACAAGAGACGAATTTTGCTCACTAAATGATACATGAAGAGACTAATAATTTCAGAGCTATATGCCCTATTTTAGCTATTTGCACTATGATGAAAAGATGAGTTGACCTACTTGTGTTACAAAAATAGTCAAGGATCTTTAAATGAAATCAATCTCATTAAGCTGAACAGAAATGGAGAAGCATAATGTGCTCACAGCATAACCTGGTTTGGTGCCTGCCCTGGCAGTGGAAGCAGTAAAACCATCAGAGCCCGCCCATGATGTGTTTTTGGTGAGCACCACTCTGGAGACCTGATGCTATAGATTTGAAGTAGATGATATAGACCAATAAAAGAGACACAAGAGGAGGCAAGGCAGGAATGATCAGAGGCATATTTGAGAGGATGGAGTGAACTACAGCTGCTCAAGATAGAGAAGACAGAGGAGCTGCATGACAAATGTGTGAAAATGAAGAAACAAGTAACAGTTTCTTGATTATACGCTTGATTTGGGGCAGGGCCATGCCCAAATGACCTCTGAGGCCCTTTTCAGACCTCAGCAAAGGGACATGATATGTGACAATAAACTTTCCACAAGGTTCTGGAAGCCTTCAGTAAAATCAGGCAATAGCTTCATCAAAGAATGAAATCTTCTGAGGTGGGTCACAAAATAGACTGTAATTTTGCCACAAGAGTTGAATTGTGATTTCTTAACTGGTTTAATACGTAAGAAATATGTATACCTTCTTCAGAAAAAGCCTGAATTTAAACCAGCCTGGAGATTTGGTCCTTGTTTCATGTAAAACTTAGTGGTTGGGTGTTCCATCATTTCTGTTCTTCCAGTAATGTCTGTAAACCACCCTGAGTATCTATCATCATAGCTGTTATTAGAATGATGACTGAATTTATTATACTTCATTTACTTTGTACTATTTGCTGTTACCCACTCTGCATTTGACCTCTGTTTTGCACTCAAAAGTTCTGCACGCAGCTAAGATCTAGATGGTGGTTAGAAATCTCAGCTCAAAGTTTCAAAGCCTTTACACAGTGCCATGACTTCACTAGGTGGCAGCGGAGAAGTATTACTTTATATATTTTTGTTTCTTAATAGGGCAGCAAAAGATCCCAGTAAATACTGAAATCTGTTAGTGTTGTCTCAATTAATGCTAGATCACAAGGTGGCAATGTCTTCACCCACACAAAAGTCTGGGAACTCCTGCCCAGTTAAAGCTCCATGCAAATGGTTAGAATTCTAGAGCATGGATGTGCACTCCTCCAGCACCAACACTGAGTGGCAGACAGTACTGCATGCTCGTCTTGGGAGGTTTGTGTCACAATTGTTCTTCCTCTATCTTCATATCTACAAATAAATATCACATTTTTATTGTCTGAGTCACTAAACTGATCCCAGAGAAAGAATTCATATCATGGTGCATTAACAATGGTCAGGACCTAAAAGGGACAGGAGAGCGCTGTTCCCTCCCTGGTGTTTGTTCTGCTGTTAGGGGAGAACAGACTGGATGTGGCCTAGTGCAGATATTAAGAAAGGGAATGGAAGCCTTTGACAAACATACACTGGCAGTGTAGAAGCAGCATGATGCAGCTTCACATCAAGCACACTGACAACTTTTTCCATAAGCTCAGCTGTCCCATGGCCTTTCCTGCGATGTAAAGTCAAAGACATTGTCCCTCAAAGAATCAGAACAGTGTTCTGTTAACATGAAGAAAATGAGTAAAGGGTAAGAATAAGCAAGTTATTTGAAGACCTATCTGAGGAATGCTCTCTGTATTCAGTAAATACTTCTACTAAATAAAAAACTTCTTCATTCTCAAGAGCTCTCTACAGCAAATACATAGTTGTTGGGAGAACTTAAATGTCCCATACAAGTGACTCAAGAAATGAAGCATAAGTTTTTAGACTCCTGATGGAAGTCCAAGATGAAATACTCTAAGCAGCAAGTTCTGTAGCTTCTAAGATCTGAAACATTTAAAAAACCAAAAAAGTCTTGTGAATACAGCAGGAAGCTGCCAGTCTTTGGAAATTAATACACATGAACAAAGGTAAAGCACAAGAGTAGGTGATTCCAACTAAGACCATTACTTCAATTAAAAGTTTATCAGAAAAAACTTCCAGAAACTCTGGAGTTGCCTGCCTCTGCTCATAACATGCAAAAACCCAAATTAGTACAGTGACATGAAAAGGTTTGGTTTCTTCTGTCACCAGACACACACCAAAAAAATCTTTTAAGTTTTTTTTTCCTTTGGATAAATTGTTGTGTTAAAAAAAAACAATTCACTGCCTAAATCACATGTTTCTATACTACACTTTGCCTTTACCTTAACAATGTCCAAGACTTTCCCCTTAGAGAGCGATACTCTGTCCTCTGACATCTGCTTGCTCACCAAACAGTTTGCACTGGCTAGCAGAGATTCAGGATATTGCAAGTGACGATAAAAAACAAACCCAGTCCTTTTGCAACTGACTTCTTGACTTTTGCCTGCTAAGCACAAACCTCTGTTCAAAGGCTTGAACTTTGAAAGGCTTAATTCTCTGTATTTACTTTTGTGTAAATATGAACAGATGAGAAGCAATTCCTTATGGCATTAATTCTGTGAGATTTCCCTTACTTTTCCTCTTCACTGGCCATTGGGAAACAGATATATATGGAGGTGCAAAGCCCCAGGGTTTCGTTAGTGACACAGCGGGTTGGGCTCTCTGCTCTGCAACCTGCACATAGCTCCGGTCAAACATACACAATACACAACGCTGTCAGATACAGTACAACTTGCTGCCTGAAGCAACCTGAAAAAAAACAAACCACTGTTCCCTAATCATCAAGAGGTAGGTAAAAATAAGGAGTGGATTATGAAGGTTCCTGGGGAAAATAATACCCTTCCAATAAGCTTGGTGGATTTCCTCAAATGGAGATGTTGTGGATAGCTACAACGTGATGTGTTTGTGGAACTATGTACCTTTATCAGGAACACAAAAGAACAACAGAGACTAAACAGCAATGCAAGTTATGCTCACTCCACTCTGAGCTACAGAGAAATAATGGTATCATTAACATCAGACAGCATCATGCTGGATGCTCTGGGATGATGCAGATATGTGAGAAGACAGTTAGTTACCTACCTTGGTGGGAAGTCCAGTCCTCTCAACCAGGCTAGATACTAACAAAAAACCCTGATTTAAATTTTATTTATTGCACTCATTGAGTTCCTGTTTTTAAACTCTGAGGTTAACCTTGCACAAAAAAAAAAAATTCAATTGCAAAATAAAGGTAACTGTGGTAACTGCTACACCCTATCCTCACCCCTTCCACCCAGACACGCTCACAAAGCTAAGCACTGAAGAACACCTGGAAGCCATTGTTATTAGTCTTAAATTAAGTAGCCAATCAATATAAATTCATATGAGTCTCACTGCATTAAGTCACCATAATGTCTTAAGCTGCTACTGATGTGAATGTGGTATCTAGACTTGCTTTGTCCACATTCAAATCAAATGAAGATTAAAACACCTCTCCTCTGTAAAACACATGTATGACAGCATATAGAGCTTCCCTTCCTTTTCAAAACTCTACCAATACTTCCCAGCCTACTCACTTTATTTGTCTCCACAGCATTTCAATTTTGTACTAGCACAAATAAACAAACAGAAGTGTAGTGACCCACTTTTTCCTGAAGTTTAGAAGGAGAAATGGTACGATGGTCACAACACTTCTTTGGAATGAAGACTGAATACTGCTGCTTTTCAGTTATGATGAGGCAGCAGTACAGTGAGATGCTCTCATCCTTATAATTTTCAAAATATAACTCCCTAACATTGATTAATTTGAATTTATCAGCAATTGACAGCCAAATTAAATTTGCTCAAGCAATAGAGTTCAAACATGTTCCTCTCTTCTCTTTAAAAGAGTAGTAAGGCTTTAATGGTCCAGCATCCATAGGTGACTTCTTCCATAGCATAATTAGCTGTTTAGGGCCATAAAGACTATACTAGCAGCATTAAAAGTTTACTTTGCTTTCCTGTGACTCTAACACAAATTGAATGAAAGAAAATTCTTTTTTACACACTCTCTCTCTGTACATACTTTGTGCTTACAATAGGCAAGTTCCTACAATTTAATAAATTCCATGTGCTTGTTTTGTGGCAAAGTGCAGTTTTATTGCTGACTATAAATACTATTTCTCTGGAAATGTTAAGAGGGGCAATAAAGACATGAAAACAAATTGTATATTGTAGTATTTTTTGTCTCAGTTCAGGCTGCATAGTCAGGCAAAGCAACTCCTCTTTAATTGTCTGCACGGTTGATCTCGAAAGCTGGGGATCTGCCTGGCATGCCAATGCGCTGGTAACTACACAGCAAGAAGACGCTGGTGCATAATAATATTGTTCTTCTCTCTTAGCAGAGAAGTAGCTGGAGGTGGGGTTAGTGCATGTCCCACCCAGCTGCAGACCCCGGATGATCTACCATGCAGAGCAATTCTGAACAGGCAAGCTGGTCGTTCAGCAGTGGATGAAACTTCTGTATCTAACTAACGTGGATCAAATATTTGCCAATGAGGTGTTCATTACTTTGTTATTACAGAAATCAGCATGTTCTCTCTTCTGTCTGTCCTGTTGTCTCTATTCGACCAAGGCAAGTTGAGTAGAGATTCCAAAGAGATTTTAAAGCCTCTCAGCTATCAGATGATGGCTATACAAGCTATTTCTGTGCCCCACCAGGCCACCCAAAAGATATCTGAAGTTTGAAGCTCTAATTTAAAATGAAATGGAGCCGAAGACAGAGTACCAATTTACTGATTAAACTAAAGTTTTATGTATCAGTAAATCCTTGACCAAAGTGATCACAACATAACCCCCTGACAGACAGTTAGTTACAACACAAGCAGTAGAACAAGGCAGTATTCTTTTTGTAATCAACCCCAAAATAATTCTCTCACAAAGTGCATTTCCTATCATAGCCTGTCATTTCTGCTCAGATTTGTATTTGCCTTTCCACCTAGTGCTTAAAAAGGAGTATTTAGGTTAGGTACACACACGAGCTTATTTCACCGTTTTCCTACCCTCCTCTTTCACCATCAAGGAAAAGCTGCAGTGCTGCGTTGCTTGCTATGGGCCCTAGATGTGAGTTTTCAGCTTGTACAGTCACATTCTCTTCATGTTTACCACACAAAGCAGTTACAGCAGTATGTGGGAATGAAAAGCCATCATTTCTGTGGAACTAGATGAACTGCATAAATTCTACTTCTGAATTACTCTGGAAACTTGCAATTGTTACATAAGAACAATTAAGAAACCCATTCAGATGTCTTTCCAGCCTTTCATTTTCTATCTTTGATGCATTTGTCACTGAGTTTTTCACAGAATATTAAACTTTCCATATGGTTTCACTCAGTTTCTAACACAAGAGACCTAGCTGGCCATCGTATTTAATTTAGGTCTCAACTGTAGGTCACATCTAGAAAATGAAAAAGCCCTAGCACCTCTGTGGTTAGCCCTGCTGAATAATTGCTGCAGTAGCTGAATTTTGCTGTACAGATGTTGGTAATTTGCTATTGAAAACCACCGGTATCAAACTGTCAGAGTCAAGAAATGGCTTTAATTATTTCCTCCCTGGAGCAGTAATAGCCATGACTTGAGCACTGCCAAAGCTGGAACATGTTTGTGCTGATTTCTTAGCACATTCAGTGAAGGGAGCTTACCTGTATTTGCCAGCCCTGCTGCTACTGCTCCCTCCTTGGGAAAACACAGAGATGCATGACTGCTTCCTCAGAGACAGGATCATCTGGAGACCACCTTCATGAACTTTGTTATTTTCCCCGGCCACCAAAGACTAACATTGTTTTTCTGCTTCATTGAACACTGAAAACAGAAAATAAATCACACAGAAAGCTCTTGGAAATAAGGATACAGGAAAAATCTCTAGAAGGAAATAGTTAAATTAAAAAAAAAAATCCAGAAATTACAGAGAACTTGGTGGAAAATTGCACTAAGAAAGAAGTTGAGGTCAGCAGGGCTGCAGCAGGAGTGTCCTCCTGGCTCTGCATAAGCAGTGCCTCTCATCCCTGCTTGCAGCAAATAAAACCATAGTCAAAACCACACAGCTTAATAAAATAAATTCAAGAGCAGGTTGAAATATTTTTTAACAGTTTATAGCAATTTTGACATTATTCTCTGCCTTCTGCAAATGGATCCAAACCCCAGAAAAATTAAATACTGATGTTAATGTGACCGTTTCAACAGGAGCCTGCAACAGGCTTTGGCTTGTGCTTCAAAAGAAAATAAAAGCCCCTGAAAGTAACCCTTGAACTTGGACTTCTTATTGCTTGTTCCCATGCTGTATCAATTTGGGAAGATGATCTAACTTCTGCACCCCCAAAAGCTGTCTTGTCTCTGAAGCAGGATAAGGTTTTTCTCCCTAAATGATTGCAGAGCTTTTTGGAGCATTCTGCCCCTCTGCAGAAGGGAGTAATAAGTGCTGATTCAAAGCCTTCCTGAAGTCTGGAGAAGTCTGTCTCTCAGAATAGCAGAGAATTACTAAGATGTTCATGCGAGAGCCATCAACGTGGACAGTAATAAGCTGCTCTTCCTTTGCAGTGCACACTTCAGTACTTGGACACGTAGAGCGTGCTTTCCTATATGCACTAACCTCTGCTGCTGCTGCTGCTGCTGCCTGCACATCACAGAACAGTGCAACACCACAAAGAACACATTAACACTCTCAAGGAAGAAGGGCTGAAAGCAGGGAGAAGCAAAATACTGCTTGTGAAAAAGAAGGAACACTACAAGGAAGGTCCCCTTGGAAATATTTGCTAGCCCTGAAGTCTTTAAGTCATTAAAAACTCACCTCTAAGTTGTGCAACACATTTGCTATTAATTTATCTAATATTTCTAAGCACAGCAAAGAAGAGGTCAAGGAATATTTTAACTACAGCCATATTTTCCTTGACTTTCCTTTTTACTTCCTTTCTCTTTAGGTCTGCAATAAAAATAAATATTCAGAAAAGATATGAACAGTTACTAGTTTAAATCAAGCACCCTGGAAAAGACAGAAGAACAGTTGTTTTCTTCACATTCCAGTGACATAAAAAGCTACAGATTCTGTTGAGTTATTCACCAGCTATAAAGATATTCTTCTAAGCTTCTGCAAGGAGTATTTCTATGAGGTGATCACTGCTGCTAGTCTTACACCCAAGCAATGTTAACAAATGCTATGTCAGTACCACAGGCTGCTTGACAATTAACCAAAAAGGTTATAATGCTGATTAAGAGGTTTGTGATCCACAGCTACTGAAGTTCTGCTGTTGTCCCTCCACGACAGCTACAAGCATAAATAATAATGAGTTATGGGATGCTCTCTAGTGTCTCTGCACGGGCAGGAATCATTTCCATTGCTACAGGCACGTCTTGTGTGTGGCATATCTTAACCACAAAATTGCTATCTATGTAAGAGTTTGGTGTCACTGACATGCAACTCACAGCTGAAACTATTTTGGAGTTCTGTTAAGAATGACGAGATTTGATGAATGGAGATGAACAATTAAAATAGTTCAGCCTTTCTAAGTCCTTGCACAACGTGATGGCAAATAAGTCTTCAAAGAGATTTATTTTTGTTCCTAGCAGCTGGATATCTAGAGCCTGCTGGTCCTGAGGGAGTCCCAGAGACCTACTTGATGATGGGAGTGTTTCACAGCTGTAAGAGACTGGGATTGTTAAACAATGACTGGAGCTGTAACATATTTCAGTGACTAGACTCTCAAAGCCATGAGAGCCAGCTTGCTTATCACTGGAAACCTGCAAGCTCCTACACTGTAACACGAGCCAGTGAAAGCCTGTCTCAAACATGTAATTCAATTACAAGGAAATTATTCCAGGAAAAAACACCCTTCCATCCCATTTTTTCTGCTGTCAGAGGTGCAGGTGAGCCAGGGAGCTTGCTGACATAAGTAAGATGGTATCGTTCCTGACAGACCCCTGCCTGGGTGCTGCTTCCTGAGCGCTGTCTGAGGGGGCACAGATGTGAACGGAACCCACGATGAAAGTAATGGGCAAGTGGTGCACGCTGGTTCCTATAGGATGAAAATCAGCAAACATCTGTCCTCCATGAGATCCTTCCCCAAGGTGCACATATACAGGAGTGACATTACTCTGTGGTCAGTGGAAGGACAAACTTGTCTTTAACCTGCATGGCGGTGGCGGATGTACAGCTGTAAGATCAGACCCCATACTAGCTCTTTAGAGAAGAAAATAGACGAGATGGGTGAAAATCACCCACACCCTATTCTGCAAGGCACAACAGCATCAAAGGCCTTTATGATCCCTGGAAAAAGATTCCTTATTATCACTTATGCAAGAAAACAGGTGTGGAAGTTAATTTGGTTTCCTACCTACAGAGACTATTTCTTTGCAAGGCAATTAATTAGAAAAACTTCCATTTTGAGTTTGAATGAAAATTAAACTTGAACAATGCCTAACATTTGTGATGTTGTTAAGAGGAAACATTTGTGAAGTCTTGTGAAGACAGAAGCAGAGATTTGTAAACCACTTTTTATAGAATCATAGAATCAAACAGGTTGGAAGAGACCTCCAAGATCATCCAGTCCAACCTAGCACCCAGCCCTGTCCAATCAACTAGACCATGGCACTAAGTGCCTCTTTTTGAACACCTCCAGGGACAGTGACTCCACCACCTCCCTGGGCAGCCCATTCCAATGCAAATCACTGTCTCTGTAAAGAATTTACTCCTAACACCCAGCCTATACTTCCCCCGGCACAACTTGAGACTGTGTCTCCTTGTTCTGTTGCTGGCTGCGTGGGAGAAGAGATCAACTCCCACCTGGCTACAACCTCCCTTCAGGTAGTTGTAGACAGCAACGAGGTCACCCCTGAGCCTCCTCTTCTCCAGGCTAAACACCCCCAGCTCCCTCAGCCTCTCCTCACAGAACTTATGTTCCAGGCCTCTCACCAGCTTCATGGCCCTTCTCTGGACATGTTCCAGTACCTCAACATTTCTCTTCAATTGAAGAGCCCAGAACCGGACACAGTACTCAAGATGTGGCCTGAACGGTGTTGAGTACAGGGGAAGAATAACCTCCCTTGTCCTGCTGGCCACACTGTTCCTGATGCAGGCCAGGATGCCACCTGGGCACACTGCTGGCTCACGTTCAGCTACTATCTACCAGCATCCACATGTCCCTTTCTTCCTGGCTGCTCTCCAACCACTCTGTCCCCAGCCTGTAGAGCTGCTCGGGGTTGTTGTGGCCAAAATGTAGAACCCTGGACTTGGCCTTGTTAAATCTCATCCCATTGGCCTCTGCCCACCCATCCAGGCTGTCCAGGTCCCTCTGCAGGGCTCTCCTACCATCCAACAGATCCACGCCTGCTCCTAGCTTGGTGTCATCTGCAAACTTACTGATGCTGGACTCAACACCCTCGTCCAGGTCATCAATAAAGATATCGAACAGGACTGGGCCCAGCACTGATCCTTGGGGCACACCACTAGTGACAGCTGCCAACTGGATGTGGCACCATTCACCACCACGCTCTGGGCCTGGCCCTCCAGCCAGTTCTTGACCCATTTTGGAGTGAATTTGTCGAAGCCACGATCTTTGCCAGCCTTGCCAGAAGCTTGTTATCAATGGCTTTACTGAAATCCAGGTAGACTACATCCACAGCCTTCCCCACATTCACCAGGCAGGTAACCTGATCATAAAAGGAGATCAGGTTGGTCAGGCAGGACCTGCCCTTCCTAAACCCATGCTGGCTGGGCCTGATCCCTTAGCCATCCTGTAGGTACTTTGTGATGGCACTGAAGATGACCTGTTCCATGACCTTGCCTGGCACTGAGGTCAGGCTGACAGGTCTGGAATTTCCCAGTTCCTCCCCCTCACCCTTCTTGTGGATGGGCATCACATTGGCCAGCTTAGTCTTTAAGGACCTCTCCAGTGAGCCAGGACTGTTGACAAATGATGAAGAATGGCTTGGCCAGCTCATCTGCCAGCTCTCTCAGAACCCTAGGATGGATCCCATCTGGTCCCATGGACTTGTGAGGATCCAAGTGGCTCAGCAGGTCCCTTACTTCTTCCTCTTGGATTACATGGGGACTATACTGGTCCTTGACTCCATCTGTAAGTTCAGGGGGCCAGTTGTCCTGGAGACAACCTGTCCCACTATTGAAAATTGATGCAAAGGAGGTGTTAAGCATCTCTGCCTTTTCCTCATCCTTTGTTACTATAAGATGTGTGCACATTTGAAAATCACTTTGAAACTCTCATCAAAGACTTAATTACAGGCTCAATGGTGATATCTATTAACAGGCCTTGATTATTTCTCCAAAATATGGTACATTAACTTATATATGATGGAGCTGTAGATTGAAATAGCTTTCAAGTATCATAATTAAAATTAAATAAACCATAAACAAAATAAATGAATAATACATTCTGGTTCATATCCCTAGTTTTTAGGGACTCTATTCACTGGCTAATTAGTATGACAAAAGTAGTCATTTTCTATCATACTATCATAACCCTGCACGGCTGCACTTGTGGGTGTCACTCTGCTTAAGTCACAGATGATGGAGAGTCAAACTACACAAAGTTCCAGCACTGCCTGGTAATTTAAAACACTTGAAACTAATGCCTTACTGTTATAAAAGACATACATGAATAAATGTTCTGGGGAGGCAAAAAACTCTCACTAAACCTGCCATTTTTTTTCAAACCTTACCTTTAAAAATGCTTATGATAGGTTTCCAAATTTTTGTGTTTGACTGTGTTTTGGGGTGTGTTGTTTTGTCTTGATTTTTGCTTAGCTGCATTTTTATTCCGTGGCAAAACATTTCGGGGCATATTTTTTTTGCATTAAATACATTTCCATCTAAGACATTATTCTGAAAAATCTTATTTTATCCATGTTTCAATTAGACAGCAACACCCCTGGAAAATTAATCTTTTTAGAACCTCAGGCCTAATTGCCAGATGACAAAACCTGGTGTGACATTTTGGGTCAACATGAAGCAGAGTTTTGTTTAACAATAATTTATTCTTACCCTGGTTTGCTATGGTGTGAGTCTGACTGGTAATTTCCAGCGAGCATCATGCTGTCTTGCCTCAGCCCCTCACTTCAAGGACCTCAGGGAACTGCTTCAAAAGAGTCCTGCACAGAGCCACAAAGATGCTGAAGGGAGTGCAACATCTCCCTTGTGAGGAAAGGCTGAGGGAGCTGGGGCTTTTTCACCTGGAGATGAGGAGACTGAGGGGTGACCTCATTTGTGTTTATAAAGATGAATGAGGAGTGTCAAGAGGATGGAGCCAGGCTCTGCTCAGTGCTGTCCAATGATAGGGCCAGAAGGTGCAAGCTGGAGCCAAGAAGCTTGTGCAGCAATCTAAGGAAAAGATTTTTCACTGTGAGGGTGACAGAGCCCTGGAGCCCTGTGCCCAGAGAGGCTGTGGAATCTCCTTCACTAGAGTGCCTGCATACATTCCTGTGTGATTTGGGCTGCCCGGTGAGGTGGTGGAGTCGCCGTCCCTGGGGCAGTTCAAGGCAAGGTTGGACATGGCACTTGGTGCCATGGTCTAGCCTTGAGCTCTGTGGTAAAGGGTTGGACTTGATGATCTGTGAGGTCTCTTCCAACCCTGATGATACTGTGATACTGTGATACTTCTCTAGGTAATCCTGCTCTGGCAGGGGGCTTGGACTCAATGATCCAACCCCTCACATTCTGTGATACACAGCAACTTGTCACAAAGCAGCTGAAACTCTACTTCGATTTTCTCTTCCCCAGCTATCTTGATTGTGGAATGTCTGACTTACTGAAAAAATAATGATTTGTTTAGCTTAGTTCCCAGGCACCACATTTTAAAGTCAGAAAAATCCAGCCATTTTGGATTGAAAAAAACCAGCCAATAACATCAAGTTTGAAGCCATTAGTTTTGAAGTGCCAGAAGTCTAATTGTTGGCACTATGTGTGTTCATAGCAGCTGAGGGAATATGGAGAAACATCACTTCCAGAGGTGCATGAGATCAGTGTGTAAGAATTATCTAAGCAAAATAATCAAGTATAAAAAAGTAATTGCCATGAAAGAGGGGAGATACTTCAAATAAAACCCACACTCTGGAAACACCACTGCTTGGTTATGTATAATGAATAAGTGGAATATCTCATGGCACTCTGTGGACTTCAAACATTTTCAGAACAAAGGGATACTGTAGGAGGAAAAATGACAGTTCCACAGTCTGCTTCTCCAGGGACAATGCTGAGTCCAGATTTGGTTTAGGAAAGTCTTAAACTCTTCAGGTTAAAAAAGAAATCAAACTTACATGTTTTTTTTTCAGTAGGCTGGCAGACTTCTTCCTGTGTATTTCTTGATAAAATGGAGTTCCTACCTTGATCCCTGTGGCTGTGCCTCAAGTGAGAGGGAAACTTTCCTTCCAGGTGGGAGTGAAGCCATCAACTTCTCAGGAGACTGGCTGCAGCAAACAGCCACACAAGGCTGCTCCAAGTCGACTCTCTCTCCTTTTGCAAAAAAACGTGGGGTAGCTTTCTTCACTGTGAGTGACTAGCTACTGCACCTTCCAGTAACTGCTGGCCTTCAGGTGCTTTTTCCTCTTGAGTGGTTAAGTAAAAATAGACGTAGATAATGATTAATTTAATTTCCACCTGAAGCTTTTACAAGACCAGGTCTATAGGGAAGGAGTGTGTCCTCAGCTGCAGAAGGAGAGACAGGTGCAGGCTGAAAAAAAGGCTCATTATAATCATTCCTCTTCAACACAGCTGGTTTAACCAGAGCACAAAGGTTCATTTGGACTGTGCATGGAAAATGGGAATTTCCATCTTTTTGCACTCCTTTCAATGTAGCGTGCAGAAAGGTCACTTGTTCTGGCAGTGGCTAATACCTGACATCTGAACAGACCCTTAACAGGGGTAAATTGCTGTAGTTCAGTGGTATAAACAGCCACAGCAGCACTCACCAGCCAAGGATCTGCTCAAAAATGCTTTTGATTAATTTCCTGTTACCAGGTTGGTCTTCAAATGCCTCTAGATAACTTCCTGGCAGCCCAGTTAAGACCCCATTTGCAGGGTGGTGTTTCCACAGTCCAGCTTTTGATTTGCAGGCCAGCACTTGCTGCTTCCTATTGACTGTGTTCACCCACCTCTGTCAGTGGCCTCGGTGGGGAGCTGGCTGGAGAACCTTCCCTGGGCAATTTGTCCTGACACTGTGCACATGAACAGTGGCATTAATGCCTCCTGTCCTCCACCTGCCCACTTTCCCTTGTGTATTTAACCACTTGGTGGAGTCCTCACCATTTGGAGGACTCCATACCCTTCTGCTGGCATGTAGAGCTGGATAATAAAAATGTGCTGCCTCTCCACTTCCCAGTATACCTTTATGGCCCTCAACACTTACAAGGATTTGTTGTCCAATTATGAAGGCAACTTTTCAGTAGCATTTTTTATGACCAACAAATACTGATTTAAAACAATGGCAACCATCTCCACAATAAGGAGATTTCCAGCATGTGTGTTTACTTGAACTACAACTGTCCAACTGTAGCATTTCATGGCAATTTGACTTTTCAATGCAGCTGTAGCCAAAATGGGGTTTATACTCATAAGATCCATCTACTAAGAAGAAGGTGAAGAAAAGTGAATTTGAGCAGCAGAATCCAAAATCTGCATGGTGAATCTCAGAATAGTGTCTTCTTTTGTGCAAGGCTGCAGTACCAGGATTATAAGCTCAATTTTTAATGTCACCTACATGGGTGCTGGTAACTAAACTGGGTGAAGCTACTCCTGATGGAGAAGATGCACCATGCTCGAGAGAGCTCAGTGCCAGCAAATGATCTGCTTTTTGTAGCTGTGTCATCTAGTTGAGGTTTTACTTCCAGTCGTATGCAGATCTGCACAATCAGCTTCAAAAATAAAAGCTAAGGGAAATCACAGCAGCTTGAAGGCAGAGGGAAGGGGATGCTCTCAGTGCTTCTCTCAAGTCCCACTGACTACTCCCAGATCCCCTGAACTAGGGGGTTTAGGTGCAGTCTTTAGCACCTCTGTTTCATGGCTCTTAATACCAGACAGCGCACTGAAGTAGCTGACAGAGACATTAGTAAGAGGGCAAAAAAAGGGAAAAATAGCATTTTGTGCCAGATTTTGGGCCACATAGTAACAGTGTGGAAAGGGAGGAGCATTCCTGTCCCAATCTGCCTGTAATCAATCTGGTTGCAACAAGATACCCAGTCCCTGTGTAAAGCAGAGGGAAAAGGGATGCATTTTGGTTTGTTGGGTTTTGGGGTTTTTTGTCACATTCATGTAGATTTTGAAAGGAGGAAACCAAGTGAGCTAAAATTAAATATAATTGTCTCTTTTTCCCCCATAGACTGAGTCTGGATGAATGCCAAACCACATTTTGGAGGGGTAAGAAAGGCCCAACATCTGCTTCTGGTGTAAGTGTTTGTATCTGCACTCTAAGAAAATTAGGTTTGAAATAATCTCCAATTGTCTGACACCTGTATCCTATTAGAAGTGACACATGGAAACACCTTCAGCACACCGAATTTAGCACCATGTCGACAGTTTAGAGTTAACAGGGAAAAAATGGGTAGAAATCACTGCTTCCCAGTCTCTGCTGAAACAGATCTTGTGTCATTCCACAGGATCAAACTGCAAACTCAATTCATAAATGTAATGGGGCTCGAACCAGTAATTAGCATAGGGTTTGTGAACCTAGCTATAGCTGCAACTGAATTCAGCATGTACCTCAAGACGACCAGTGCACGGTGTTCTGAACTCAGCAGAGGCACACCTATGGTTTGAGTGCCAGCCAGCACCTGGGACACAGACACACAACAATGAAGGGACACTGGTTTCTGAAGGTCTGCTATGAATCTGAAGCTTAGTAAGAACTTTGCAAAAGAGTAAAAACTTCAGTCAAACTAAAACAAGTTCCCTCCTCTCCAGCAGCAGTAATGCTTTCTGATTTATGGACATGTTATTCAGTTCACCTTCCTAAAAATTCACTGGATTGGATAAAAAACAAACAAAAAAAAAGGTTTTTTACCCTATACTTTCAATGGAAGAAGTCGATGACAACATGAATATGGAGAATAAAAATGTAAGCAAACCCCTGTATAATAATAATAATAATAATAACAATGGATGTGTGATTCTCAGTGTTATTGATCTGCCTGATTTTTTCCAGTTTGCTTTCTGAAAGGCTTGAAACAACTGACCCTATTCACAAACTTGGTGAAGTCACAGCATCACAGTATCATCAGGGTTGGAAGAGACCTCACAGATCATCAAGTCCAACCCTTTACCACAGAGCTCAAGGCTAGACCATGGCACCAAGTGCCACGTCCAACCTTGCCTTGAACAGCCCCAGGGATGGCGACTCCACCACCTCCCCGGGCAGCCCATTCCAGTGTCCAATGACTCTCTCAGTGAAGAACTTTCTCCTCACCACAAGCCTAAATCTCCCCTGGTGCAGCCTGAGGCTGTGTTCTCTCGTTCTGGTGCTGGCCACCTGAGAGAAGAGAGCAACCTCCTTCTGGCCACAGCCACCCCTCAGGTAGTTGTAGACAGCAATAAGGTCACCCCTGAGCCTCCTCTTCTCCAGGCTAAACAATCCCAGCTCCCTCAGCCTCTCCTCGTAGGGCTGTGCTCAAGGCCTCTCACCAGCCTCATCGCCCTTCTCTGGTGTTGCTCAGAGCCACACCAGAGTTCAAACTTACCAAACTGGATATTTATGAGTGGCTCCCCAAGTTCATCTGAAGAACGAGCCTGCCTGAGAAGGGCTGTGCTGCAGCAGCCAAGCACACGCTTCGCTTTCACAGAATGCCTTCAGTGCCTGTTTGCCTGGCAGGAGCTACTCGGCAGTTTTGAGAAACCTGACCGCAATGTGTTATCACCAACAGTGATTTTTCTCCACTGAACATGCAAATGCAGCTTTTTTCTAAGAAAATGTGGTTTTGTTGCTTTCAGACACAGTTTGAGGACAGATTGCTCATACACTGACAATATGACCAAATATTGATGTTCATGCTATTTGGAGAGCAATCCCACAACATATTGAATCTATCAGACAATTACCTTGTCACTAGTCCCTGAAACACTTCGAATACAGATATGCACAAGCAGCTTTATTGCTGCCTGTCCTTCCCCACAGCAGTGACTCGCAGCTGACAAACAATCTAATTTGTACCTTTTTAGGAACAAAGATCATAGAATCAACCATGTTGGAAGAGACATCCAACCTATCACCCAGCCCTATCCAATCAACTAGGCCATGGCACTAACCTATCACCCAGCCCTATCCAATCAACTAGGCTGTGGCACTAAGAAGCATTCAGTCTTCTTGAACACCTCCAGCAACTCCGCCACCTCCCTGGGCAGCCCATTCCAATGCCAATCACTCTCTCTGTGAAGAACTTCCTCCTAACAACCAGCCTATACCTCCCCCAGCACAACCTGAGACTATGTCTCCTTGTTCTGTTGCTGGTTGCCTGGGGGAGGAGACCAACCCCCACCTGGCTACAGCCTCCCTTCAGGTAGTTGTAGACAGCAATGAGGTCACCCCTGAGCCTCCTCTTCTCCAGGCTAAACAACCCCAGCTCCCTCAGCCTATCCCCATAGGGTTTGTGTTCCAGGCCTCTCACCAGTTTTGTCACCCTTCTCTGCACATGTTCCAGTATCTCAACATCTCTCTTGAATTGAGGGGCCCAGAACTGGACACAGTACTCAAGGTGTGGCCAGACCAGTGTCGAGTACAGGGGAAGAATAACCTCCCTTGTGCTGCTGGCCACTGTTCCTGATGCAGGCCAGGATGCCATTGGCTCTCTTGGCCACCTGGGCACACTGCTGGCTCATGTTCAGCTATTATCTACCAGTACCCCCAGGTCCCTTTCTGCCTGGCTGCTGTAGTACTGCTTGGGGTTGTTGTGGCCAAAGTGTAGAACCCTGCACTTAGCTTTGTTTTATCTCATCCCATTGGCCTCTGCCCACCCATCCAGCCTGTCAAGGTCCCTCTGCAGGGCTCTCCTACCCTCCAGCAGATCCACACCTGCTCCTCGCTTGGTGCCATCTGCAAACTTACTGATGCTGGACTCAATCTCCTGGCTCCAGGTCATCAATAAAGATACTGAACAGGACTGGGCCCAGCACTGATCCCTGGGGAAACATGTTCTGACAAGTCCACATGTAGAAGCAGCTCAAACTTCTGAAAGCATTTTTTGCTGATTTTCTAGGCTTCTGGTTGATTCTATTCATGCTGTAAGACAGGGATTGCATCCTTTAACTGTAATGTCAAAATTATTCATATTTTGGTTACTGACTTCAGCTGAAACAGGAATGAACTTCAGTCCAGCACATATCTGGCTACTTAAGTAAGTCTGCTGTCCCAGTTGCCTGAAACTGTATCTAAGCACAGGCAGAATCTTGTCTTTTCTCTGGTCCTGGTATTTCCAAACTGCAGAGATTATTATAATAGTCAAAAAGGACTCAGGAAAATAGTTACACATTTTGAAATAAAACAATGGTTCTCTAGCTTCTAAGGAAATTGAAAAGACCCTAGAACCCTCTCTTTTTCTGGCACACATTTTTGAACCAAGTTTGAGTTATTATTTTCCCATGCACATCTGTATTCCTAGCACAGTCTAGAATCAGAAGCCTCACAAGATTTCTTTACAGCACAGATGAAAATATCTCAAATATGGATTAAGAGAAAATTACCCACCAAAGAGCTAAACTCCTTAAATTTCTCACTTAATGACAGTCAAAATCATTATTCTTAAGTGTGAATATGCCCAAATGGAGCCCAAAAGCTGTGTCATGGCAGGGAGCAAACACTTTTCAAGGTTTGAGTAGAACCATGGTGGCATGGGCACACCTCAGGAACAGCAGTGCAGCTATTCTACTACAAATTTCATCTTGTGTGTCTCAGTATTCTTCCCTCTACTTTCTCTAACCTAAAGGTCTAGACACCTTATTCTCCCTGGCTCAGAAGAGCTAAGTTTTTACTACAATAATATAGAAAATCTTCATCACTCTCACCACAATAAGCTAATTGAATAGATAAGCAAGAGATTTAATAATTGCATGAGACATCACTTCTCTTTCCTTCTTCAAATGTTTGGAACAATGCTTCTGATTGTCAGGACTCTGTGAAGCAGTCAACATTAACTTGTCATTCTAGTAGCTATAATATCAGGCAAAATATTGGGAACCACACAATGTAACTTGGTATATTATGATGACAGGATTGGATTGCAGCTGTCAAGCTGGCATTTTTAACTACTTTTCAGGATTTATAAAGAAAACTCTACAGTTTTACTGTGTTCATTATCACACCAAGATTACCATTTTTCTAGTGACCTACCCAAATCGATAGTAGAAAGAAAGACACTCTTAAAGCTGCTTCTGTTTTCACAAAGGAAGGTAAAGGTTCTGTCAATCCTAATAGCAGAAGTGCCTCCTAACATTGCAGTGATTTCACAACACTGAATTTAGAAGTGCTTTCAAATGCAAGCAGTTAAAATCATCTAGGGTCATCCCTGTCTCCAGTAGCTCGCTGGATTATGCTGGAGATAAAAGATTTACACTATTCCTGATCTTGGCCAAACGCTGCTGGTACCGTGCTGAAGGTCATTCGCAGCTTACCTCTGCGTGTGCTGGGTGATGTACAACAGCACTCAGCTGTGCAGATGGGATCATCCTTCTCCAAGGCAGTGACCAATGTTGAGCAGCTGGCTGAAAGGCTGGGTGATCTTCCCATTGCTTTGCAGGCAATATTACACTGCTGAAGGAAAAAAACATAACAACAAAAAGCCCACTATTGAAAAGATTTATCAGCAAACATAGTGGAGCCATGCTTAACTTCCCTATCTTCTCCTGCTCCCCAAAGGCAGCACGTGTAAGATATTTCCTGTCTTTCATGTTACTGACTGGAATGCATCATGAACTCCAAATTTGCAACCTGCTGTCTGTTTTAGTCATTAGGCATGACTTTCTTTGTCTCTTGCTGAGGGCTGCAGCCAACTGTTCACTGTTGTAATACATAATTTTTTTCTGTATTCCCTCCCTCCCCTGAACAAATAAACAACAAAAAAAAAACCTCAGCCAGGCTGAAAGCTCAAATTCACTCATCAGCCGAGGCTGCTGTGTCTTACAGTATCTTATTTCCCCATCAGCACATCACACGCTGCTCTAGCCCAGAAAACATTGCAGAGCAAATAGCCTCCACTGTTATTCAGGGACAAACTCAAAGGTTAGGGAACAACAATTAAAAGCAACTACTAGATGTCAAGAGAGCCGATCAGCCTCAGTGCTTATCTGATTGAACACTAAATGTCTTTAAAGGAAAAGAAACTCCTACAATCCTTGGTCATACTCATCTTATGGCTGTAGCAGCAATAAAAAGAACTAGAAGGAACTGCACATGCCAAGCTGATACCTAATCTGAAAGCTGGATTGGTGAGAGAAATCTGGCCCTCACAGAGTGTGACCTGTGGGGCTGCTCTGTCATTCCAACAGTAAAAGTTTATTCCATAAGCAGCGAAATAAGCAGATTTTGATTTCCTACCTACTTTTGCCCTTTGTCCCCTAAATCTCCTTCCAGTGCAATCAGTCCAGCCATCTGCTCTTCCCCTACACTGGCCCAAGCTGCAGATACCTGCAGTGGTTAGTCAGGAGCTGGAGACATGGGCTGGCCCAGCAGCTCCTGTCAAACCCACAGCGTGACTGATGGTTGCTGATGGTACTTCTGTCAGTGTGGGCACCAACGTGCATCTCTCCCTTCAGCCCAGCTCCCAGCACTTATGGGCCTCACAGGCAATTAAGGTGATTAAATCCCATCTGAAATGTGGCTGAAATTGCTGAGCCATTTCCAAGGTAATGAAGAGGAGACCAGCCAGCAGACTGGGAGGCAGATCGTAGAGGGCTGGCCTGCTAGGTTAAAAGAAGCCCATTCCTCTGATCCAGCACAAATATCCAAACCCTCCTACCTAGAAGGACATCAGCCTTTGACTATCTCACACTGTTTGGCAGCTACTCTGTAACTAACAAGACACTTGGATGGGGTTTTTCTGTATACTAATTTGACACCAACCATTGCAAGCAAGTTGAAAAGACTTGGCCCACCTTGTAACTCAGAGATAAGGTTTGTTGTTTTTAACAGCTTGGAATTCCAAGACAGAAACTGGACAGAATATCAGCCAGCTCTCCTGGTCAGTTGAAGATGTCGACGTTTCATCAAGGGAAGACAAACACTGAAGTCAGTTCTTCTGCAACAGCAGGAGTCTGTTTTTCCCTTTTAGGAAATGTTGTAGGATCCCTGACAGGAGTCACCTCTTTGGAAGAGAAGGATGGAATATGTCCCAGCTTGGGGCCACAAGCTACCCGGGGCTGGAGGGCAGAAATTCTATTTGCTCCTTCTGGGGAGTAACACTGAAGATACTGCACACTGACTGGAAGGTCAAAGGGAGATTCTGTCCACAGGTGCATACATACAAAAGGCATTCATAGAATCACCCAGGTTGGAAGAGACCTCCAAGATCATCCAGTCCAACCTAGCACCCAGCCCTAGCCAGTCAACTAGACCATGGCACTAAGTGCCTCATCCAGGCTTTTCTTGAACACCTCCAGGGACGGTGACTCCACCACCTCCCTGGGCAGCCCATTCCAATGCCAATCACTCTCTCTGCCAACAACTTCCTCCTAACATCCAGCCTGTACTTCCCCCAGCACAACTTGAGACTGTGTCCCCTTGTTCTCTTGCTGGTTGCCTGGGAGAAGAGACCAACCCCCACCTGGCTACAATGTCCCTTCAGGTAGAAAGGACATGGTTTTACCTCAATCAGGTAGAACAAACACATTCACAAACTAGACCAAGCCTGTCAGACTAAAATCTTCTAGAATCCTCCACCCCTTCCACCCTCAGCAGGCCTGAGAGTAGGCCAAAGGCACCCTGCCCAGCTTAGGCCTGCTAGGCCTCAGCAGGCCGCATGCCGCAGCTGAGACCTCCCTGGCAGCCAGGAGCCATCTCCCCCACACAGAGCATGAGAGCAGCAGGGACACGCTCCTCCCGGGGGAGTGAGGGAGGAAAGGCAGGCAGGGGAAGAGAGTGCTGTCAGCCAGGCACTGCCTTAGAAACATAGAATCAACCAGGTTGGAAGAGACCTCCAAGATCATCCAGTCCAACCTAGCACCCAGCCCTATCCAGTCAACTAGACCATGGCACTAAGTGCCTCAGCCAGGCTTTGCCTGAGCACCTCCAGGGACGGTGCCTCCACCACCTCCCTGGGCAGCCCATATAAGCAGCCTTATAAGCAACCATACCAGAAAGTGGAATAGAATAACAACATTACAATATCCTGGGACGACCAGGTCTGGCCCCAGGGACATTGACTTTGTCTCTGTGGTCTTCTTAATGAAGAGAACTTGGGCCCCCTCCAAAACTACCACAATATTACAAATACTTTTGCCCAAGGACTTTGCCAAGAGGCAAAAGGCTTCAGTGGAAGTGTCTGATTATGGCATGCATCTCTCAGGCTATTTCCAGCCTTTGCCTGATTGTACCCACTTATGTTGGAAGTTGTGAGCTGTGGTGGAGCAGGGATGCTCAGGCAGTTCATGCTGCTGTGTTCCCAGTTGCAGATAACACTGTGCAGATCAGCCCCTCAGCTGAAGACCACAGGTTGACAGTCTAAACTGTTCTGTTGGGAATTGCCTTCCCTATAGCTTGAAGTAATTAATTGCCTCTCTCGACCTGTTTTAGTTCTGCATTTTCTCATTAATTTTAACCAGATACTAAGCAAATCATTTTAGGGAATTGCAAACATTCTTCAAGCAAGAAGATCTTTGCTAAGAGGCATTTTCTTCTAATCCAGCCCATTAAAAAATGCCTGAAAACAACCAATAGGACAGTAAGATAGTTATATATAGTAGATAGTAGGCTGAAGATGAGCCAGCAGTGTGCCCAGGTGGCCAAGAGAGCCAATGGCATCCTGGCCTATATCAGGAACAGTGTGGCCAGTAGGACAAGGGAGGTTATTCTTCCCCTGTACTCAGCACTGGTCAGGCCACACCTTGAGTCCTGTGTCCAGTTCTGGGCCTCTCAATTCAAGAGAGATGTTGAGGTGCTGGAACGTGTCCAGAGAAGGGCAACAAAGCTGGTGAGGGGCCTGGAACACAAACCCTATGAGGAGAGGCTGAGGGAGCTGGGGTTGATTAGCCTGGGGAGGAGGAGGCTCAGAGATGATCTTATTACTGTCTACAACTACCTGAAGGGAGGCTGTAGCCAGGTGGGGGGTGGCCTCTTCTCCCAGGCAACCAGCAACAGAAAAAGGGGACACAGCCTCAAGTTGTGCTGGGGGAGGTACAGGCTGGATGTTAGGAAGAAGTTCTTCACAGAGAGAGTGATTGGCATTGGAATGGCTGCCCAGGGATGTGGTGGAGTCACTGTCCCTGGAGGTGTTCAAGAAAAGCCTGGATGAGGCACTTAGTGCCATGGTCTGGTTGACTGGATAGGGCTGGGTGCTAGGTTGGACTGGATGATCTTGGAGGTCTCTTCCAACCTGCTTGATTCTATGATTCTATGATTCTCTAAGACCTGTTTCACTGACAAGCCAAGGCAGGTTACCTCACAGAGCTCACAGGCATCACTTTTCTGTAATTTCATTAACAAATCAAGATAAATTTAAAAGTGAAAAACAGGAGCGAGGATGCTAGAGAGAAGTGCCCACGGACTGGGAGCAAAGTTGATACAGAAAAAGTAGCCTCTGTATCCAGTGAAATAAATATGACTAGGCTGAGGGAAAACATAGGACTGGCACATTAAAAATCACTGTTAGGAGAAGGACTTTGGGTCTGTTGCAACTCCCCTGTGATTCAGTCAGCTGCCTGTAACCACGTGATCGACACAGTTTAAATTCACAGCTTTTCAGGAGGATGAAGCTTGCTCCCTATTCATCTTTGCCACCATCGAAAGAATTAAGAGAGTGGCTGGTGATGAAGAACAAATCAATCATGTTTATTGTGACAACCATGACTGTTATAAAGCAGACACTCTTGCAGCACATGCTAACCTCACCCGTGCTTTTTTTTCTCTTTATTCAGACACTGTTGAACATTCAGTTCAGGTTCTCCTGAGACTTATGCCTAGAGAAGTGCTGATTCTGGGAATAAATCCATTTCAGGTACATGCAATAGAAGCTGCCTGTACTACACTATCTGCACTATGTGTCCAGAAGTACTGTTGTTCTCACATCTGAAATCATGCAGTTGTTTCTTAAAGAATGACTTTGAACAGTCTTCAGGAGCAACCAGCCATGTAGAACAAAAAATATATTTATCTTTGCCACATAGCACAACAGTTAACCAAAATAAATTTATCTTTGACTTAGTTCAGTATCTGATCCTTATTAAGTATTTTCTCTTTACAGTGGAAGTGGCTAAGGACAGGGAGCAGTTAAATATCTGAACTGAAGTCAGCTGAAGCACAGACAGTAAGAAGTTACTGTCAAACTAATATGCAAAGTTTTCCAATGGGCTAAGGAGGGATGTCCTGCATATCCTGACCTTTAGAAATGGTGACAGTTTTAATGCTGACTGTTCCATAGATCTTTCATAGTCACAACATGATGATAAAACATTTACCTGTCCTGTGCTTCAGCCATCACAGGCAGGGAAACCAAGACAGAGTTTGTGAGGGAGAAAGCATATCAGTACAGAAGAATTAGTGGTGTACTCTGAGCTGAGCTTGCAAGACTAAATTGAATCTAACTTCTTACAGGCATCACACTTCATGGTCTCTGGCAGAAGAGTCTGTTATGCCAGATAAGCATCAAGGATCCAGGTTCCTGAATATTCTTACCCTGCTCTGTTTGTGAAATTGCTGAATCTCCTTTACAGCTAAAACTGTAGCCTGGTTTGATTTGCTTCCACCCACCATTAATGTGATGCTGCCCTGTGCTCACAAGTTCCACTGTGAGCAATAAGACAGCTGTGGTCTTGCTAAAAGAAATAACAACACAAAGAGGGCAATGATGTCACTGTGTCGCTTAGGTCACTGTGCCATTTGGTCCTTTACAACTGTTGAAGGGCCAAATACATTTTATGCATTGGACTCCACCACCAGTAATGAAAATGCAATTTCTAGACAAATTTCTTTTAAAAAGAGGTGGGGGGGGGAAAAAGCTTAATGAAACAAGGATTTCACCCTTAAATGTTTTAGATGTACCTTGCTGTTGGAAGGCTGTAGAGAGAGCTCGGTCTGACAGGCTATTGGAAAGCAATGAAGTTCTGATGCAAGACAACCAAAGAAAAATGAGTTCCTAAATGTTAAAAACAAATTATTCTCCCTTGCGTGGAGAAAGAGAATCAGAGGCCTAAAGTAAATATTTGAGTCATCTGATCCACATGCTGTAGCCAGAACTCATTAGGTATCTGCTAATTACAGCTTTGAAAGATGCCATGGAGTGACACGAGGCAGCCCTGGATGTATTTAGTTAGTTTTATGACTGAGGAGCCTGAGAAACCCTTGGGTTCTTTCCTACAGTCAACAGCGTCAACAAAGAGCCTTTACATTAATTACAACCACATCTTGTCCTTTTTCATATATGAGAAAAGCTACAATCCTTATAAAAACTGTAAAGCAGTCATTGTCATTTAGGGATGCTATTAATCAAGGCATTCTCGTGTGTTTTGCCTTCACGGCTCCCTTGCCTGGATCTCAGCGTAGCAGCTCCGTGTTTTTTAACTGAAAGCAGTATGGCTGCGTGCAGCCATTGCAGAAGGCTCAGAATTTTGATTTCAGTACAGGAAAGGCTTAGCTGTCATCCATCTGGCAAAGAGGAGACCCTGAAACTCTGCCAGCTTTGGCAGCATAATGATGACTCTGAGAAAAAGGAACAAAAAGAGCTATTTTGATCAGAAAGTAACTTTCACATCATTGCTTCTTTCCTCCTCCACTCCTGGGAAGTCAGTGCAACAAGCAGGAAAGCAGCTGAATTCTTTTTGTATTATCCTAAACAGGTTATGTCTGGGATACAAGCATGACATAAATGACAGCTGGGAATACTTAGACTCAAGATTAAGAAAAATATTAAAGGGTTTCATTATTGGAGATATCTAAGAACAGTTTAGACAAGCATCTATTAGGCATATTAGTGTAAATATTCTGCTTTGGGGCAGGAGTATGGATTAAATAACACCCTAAGATCCTTCCTGGTTGCCTGACTTTGAACTCAGCAGCCTTCCATCCCAAGTTACTTGCCTCCATTTTAATAGCCTTCTGCATAATTTTTCAATTCCTTCACAACACTCCCAGGAGCTCTGTACAGATATGCTTGCAATCCTGGAGGTAATCCTGGAGGCTTGGACTTGATGATCTATGAGGTCTCTTCCAACCTTGGTGACACTGTGATACTGTAATCTGAAATCTCAATTACTTATTAAAATAAGGGGAGAAAAAAAAGAAAACAAACAAACTAGGATTGTTATATTATTGAGAAGTAAAATACAAGACTGAAGATGCACAGGACAAAGAAGACACCTGAATCACAGTGGTATAAATTACAACAGCAGCAGAAATTCTGTAAGTGGGATAGCAAAGACCTGACATTTTCCATTTCTCCATAAAGCTATTACATGTCTACCAAACTGAGAAGTAAGACTAGTTCTGCCAGTTTAGGCAAGCTGCAGAGTTTCCCTCTCTTTGTTTGTGTCCCTGTTAAGACACTTTCACTAGATGAAAATATTTTAAAGGTGCACAGAAAACAGTTAATTACCAGAGGATAACTTTGAAGTAACACTTTTCCCCTGCTTCTCTCCCTTGATAAATAAAATAGGAACAATTTAGGTGAGATTTACTACTTAAGGTTCCCAATTTGTTACAGAAGTCCTCTGACCCTGACTTCAGCAGCCCATAACTTGGTCACCAGTCATTACAGAAACACAGAGAAGAGAGCCAAAAGGGATCTTGGGTAGTCCTTTTTCCTGCCTAAAAGATCCACCACACAGGAAGAGGATGGCTGAGTAGGACAAGCCAGCAATAGCATGGTTCTTCCATGTGGTTTTATGGGGCAGTTAACTTTTATTACCTGGTAATTACTAAGTAAGTCTTCAGACAAGCTGACTCTACAGCCCACATAGCAACAGACTTGTGTGGGCAGGCAACTCACAAAAACCATGCTGCAAGACAAATGTTTCAGAAGGGAAAAGTCCATCCATTAGGAAAATCAAGTTCAAGAATATAGCGTAGCCGTACTTTAACACTACTACTATTAAAGAACATAAATATCACCTCTCAAGTTTAAAATAAAGGAAAAAAAACAAACTTGAAAAAAAGCCAAAGAATCAGAAGAAGTTACAACAGACAGGCTGCAAAGATAGAAAGTACAAAGTATCTTAAGAATAAAAAGCTGGAGAATAGATAAGATGACAAAAATGTGTCTGTGAACAGCAATGGAAAGGGCTTTAATAATTAGTTGGAAAGGATAATATCCATGCTGCAGAACAGACACTTGCTTATAATAACACCACTTCAGCTGGGTTCAACAAGGAGGAGCAAAGAGGAAAGTCAGGGCCTTAGAAGAGGAAAAAGGAAGGAATGTTGAACATGCACCTTTTTCAAAGCAGAAGCAGCGTAATTCAGAGGTACAACAGCTGCTGCTTTAAAGCACTGAGCACTGCTGCCAAGGAAGTTGTTTGACAATTTTTCTTCTGTTCAACTCTACAATACTATTTTTTCATGTAGTCAGTAACATGAAATATGTGAGCAGAACACATTAACACCTGTAGGTTCAGTATTAGCACTCTTTTGAATACATTCTGAACACTTCTAAAAGGAATGCATTGGTGAATCTGAGTCTGCTTTCTGTACAGTGACCCAAGGTAACTAGTTTTGATCATGTATACCTGTTACAACCTGTATTTAAACCTTAAAACTAAAAAGATATCGGACAATCCTAAACCATATGATAAGCAGATGCCAAAGTCGTATAATTGAGTGTCTCTCCTCTATTCATTTTTTTGCAATAAAAAGCAAGAACTATAATTGATTTACTGTGCACTCAAACATTGGGAGAACCCAGGAACATGTGGGATCAGTTTAGGTCAGGATCAAAACCCCATAATTTAGCTGAAAGCGGCTTCCAAACTAAGCTCATATTTTTTCAGACTGTATTTATAGTATATTTATAGTGCCAATACATCATTAAATGTCCTAAGAATGAAACAACCCTGATCTTTACTGGGAGGGGTTTCTTCCCCTTAAGCTAGAAATACTTATTCCAGTGTAATTCTGTGTGAATCAGCCACACTCCCAGTATTCGGTCCCCTTCCCATCTCCAGATCTGACGGCTGCCAAGCTGCCTAGAGAAATTTCTTGCTGCTGGTTAAGTGATCACAGTCTCCTGTTCTCAATTCCAAACATCCACCTCACCCTGACTATGATCACTGCTCCTCCATGACCAGTTTGAAGGAGAAAGTAGATCTGGTTAAAAAAACCCAGAAAACAACAGAAAAGATTATATGAGACTGCCTGGTTCTTTCAGGAGTACATTGGCTTCAAGGAAATGGTGGAGAAGAGGGAGGGGAACAAGCTACACAAGCAGAGGGGGAAAAAAAGGAAAAAAAACAACAAAACACAAAACACAAAACACTAAACAAAATTAAACAAATAAATGTTAAACCATTCATGCTGTTGACCAACCTGCTGCTCAGAATGCAGGCTGGGCAGCAAGAGGACTGACTCTGATTTCCACCACCACGTTTGTGATATAAAGCTCTCTCTGATGGGCTGCTCCATCTGTATGGCACAGATAATGATGCCATTTTCAAACAGCCTAGGTTCTACACTGTGTGCTCAGCCACGTGGTATTGTTTGAAAGTCTGATTGTTTCCAGTCCTGCTGCATTCACATAGCAAACTGAGAAGAGTGTTTTGCAGGAGACAAATTGGACATGCATCAGAGATCTTAGTTTACCACACCTTGGAGAGGAGTGGTGCTTTTTGATGAGCGTTCAGAGCCAAAAGCCTACTCTTATCGCACAAAAGTTGCTGTCTGTAGGGAAAGGCATGGTGAGAGCAATGCTGACTGGAAAAGCAGCCAGCTGACTCGGTATCTCTCTCAAACAACACTGGGACATGCTGAGCTCAGGAAACAGTGGAAGAATAAGCAAAATCATGTCACAGACTAAATTAAGAAACATTTCTGTTTTGCAGACTCTACAGCTGTTACAACATTCACAACCTTATTTGAAACACAAAACATGACCTGAAAATGAGCTATTGGAAGATTTATTTTCTTCCCTTTTTTTTTAACCCTCCTTTTTACCACTTGAATGTGTGCAAAAGATGTAGTCTGTGTATTAAATGGTTCCCTAAAAAGAAAATGACAGAGACAGGAATAAATACCCCATGATTTATGCAGCCAGCACACATTCAATTGCAGGGAACTCTGCCAGGTTGTTATATGTGTTCATGATATGGTCTGTAACATCTGACTGGAAAGCAGTGCAACATTCAGTGGGTTGTACTGAAAGGCAGCCAACATGGCAGGCATCTTGGGTGCTTTTAGAACAACAAATAGCTTTATCAAACTTTAATTACTGATGTCAAAATATTTTTAGCTTGTAGTCATGAAATGGGCAAGAAACATAAAAGTTTGCTACTTTATACTGATGTGTGTTTGGTCTCAAGACATTGAGTATCTGTTTCCAAATTCTGTTGAAAATTAAAACAAAAATACCTTTTCTTCTTATCCAGGCTCCTGAAGCATGTCAGCGTGCACACAAATTATGGTTTTGCAGGACTCCTTATCTCTCTGATACTTCTTCATGATACAATGGATTCTGTGTAGACCTGCAAGGTAAACCACACTTTTAAGCATGTGTAATAAAACTAAGCCTTCAAGCAAACAAACAAAATAATCACAAATCCTTAACATTTTCACTGAGCTATAATAGATTAAATGACAGATATGAGTCATCAATGTCATGCTGCTGGGAAAAAAAGGGCAAACCATTCTGGGACAAATAAACAGAATCATCATCTGTAAAACACATGATGGAATGTTTGCATATGGCCTCCCAGTGGGGAGCACAGGCAGCTCAGCTGTGGGCATCATCATCCCAAGAGGATGTGGACAGAACAGAAAAAACTTGGAGAACATGAACAAGGATGATGAGGGGTCTGGGGAAGGAAGTTTATTAGAAAAGGCTGAAGGGTTAAGGGCTGCTTGTTTTGAGGAGCAGAGAAGCAGTTCTCTTTGTGGCTGTCTACAGGCGTGTTAGAAACAGTTAGGAAGAAGTGAACAGTTTGCTCCATGCACCCCCAGCCCCTTGTACAGCATTAAACTCACTAAAGAGCATTAAGTGCCAGAGACAAGCATTCCTGCTGTGACTTTTATTATACCAGGAATTAGAAGTTTGTGCAATACAATTTGGATACACTTTAAATAATCCAGCACTATCTTACTAGTTGATGCATTCCTTGTACACGTGTAAGTGTTTGCTCTGAAGCTGTCTTCTCCCATCTCCCAAACAACAGCACTCAGCATTTCCTTCTGGTGTCCACCTGGCCCCTCGTTTCAAGCTGCTCTGCTTTGATCTTCCCCCTTTCTGTTTACTGTTATTAGCTCATTAGTGGTTTGTTTTTTCCCTGAGCCTGTTCCGACGGCTATTGGGAAATGTGCTGGGCTCCCTTTGCTGGCTCAGAAGCATGCTGCACTTCAGTAGGACCAACAAGAAACAGGAGCAGCCCAGTAGTTTCCACAGACTGGCCAGGTTTCACAAAAGATGTGTTGCAAATTAAGCAAGCAATGCAGTTAAATTAATTTCTGACTGACAGATCATCTGCTCTTGAAAAACAAGGGAAATATGTTTTATACAACTGGAAATTATCTAGAGCTTATTTGAATACAAAGCAGCAAAAAGCAAAAGCCAAGACATCCAGAAACAGAGACGTGCACACTGAGTGTCTGTCTGCTCACTGCCACAGCAGAGACTAAATCCAGTTGTTGTAAACTAAAGGAACTGCTGCCATTTGGTCAAGCTTTCCTCTCACTACATTATGAGGGTTTTTCTCAGAGTAAATTAAGAGTTTCTCACTATGAATTCCTTGAGAAGAGACTTTGTCTGCCTCTTCCTCCTCCTCCAAACACAATGTGTGAGTGTTTCAGGACTTATCCTGCAAAACAGCTACTGACAGCAGCTGAAAAGATTTTCTTGTATGGAAGCATAGCAGTACTATTTTTTAAAGAACCCTGTATTTTTTAACTGAAAAATTTTGCATTTCCATGTTGCATTAGAAACTTAAACTGATTCCAAGCACCACTATTCACCTGAGGCAGTACCATTCCCAGTCAAGATTTGGGGGAAATAAAAAGGCAGTGAGGAAAGAGTGAAGGGAATAAATAAAATTAAAAACAAACACGAACAAAACAAAAAAACCCACCTCAACTTTTTCAGAATTACACATTGATAAATCTAAAACTATAAACATTTTTCAAGCAGACTTTCTATGTGCAAGCATCTCAGGTTCCCAGCAAGTCTGTCTGTGACATAACATTGACTTTGTGGGAAAGCAGCTCTGTACTGCATTCTCTGGACAAACAGTTAAGAACTTTCCTGGAGCCTATTCATAACCCTTGCATTTGCATTTGATAAATTGCTTCATTGTTATAGCAATTCCCCTTTAACATGATGATTAATTATTCTTGTATTACATTAAAAAAAAAAAACAAATCAGTTTTAGCATTCTAATCTGCCAGAATTTTGTCTAACATTAGACTAAAAGTTCAGTCAAAGTTTTTTCCCTAACTTCCAGAAAGTTGCTTAGGTATTTTCCCTCAAATAAAAACCATTTTACATCAGCTAAGTTTCTTCCACATTTTATATGAGACTGGCACTATTTTTTTTTAAGGTTTTAATAGCTTTTCAGCAAAATAAGGTATCTAATTATAGCACTGTTTAAAGCTAAAAGAAAATGAGTTATAACAACGTTGCATCCATAATAAAAGATCAAAAATATTGTTTGTGTTTCCAATATATATAACAAATATTTGTCAATTTCCAAGCTGCTTTCCCAATTTATGGAAAGGCAGGCACAGGATCTAAATTTCTTATTTATGCAGTTTTGATTTTTCTTTGCCATAGTGGAGTTATTTATATCAGAAAGAGCACCCACACTGAGCAAGCTGGATCTTAAAAAGATATATTCTTACCCAGTTAACATCAAGGTGAATGCTGCTTTGAAGCTTCTTAGTAGAAATTCATCCAGGCAAGCCCCCTCATCACAGCTTCAGCAGCCTTTTTGGGACAGAAAAGAGACTCCTTCAGGACATTTTGAGCTACCCAGGCAAGCAAGGTGAGCAATCAAATGGAGATCTGGTTTCTACCACTCCACAGCATCAATGGATTCATATCTGTGTTTGCAAAGATTTATCATTGCAGTTGTGATGAGGAGCACAATACAACCCTGCATCATGCTGGAGTATTTACTAAAGTGTCTCTATCTCCTCTTTTGCAGAACTTTCTGGGCCATGTCTCAGCAATGAGCATCCACCTGCAGCTTGAGAAACACCCAGCACACACATGCTTCAGCGCCTCTGAGTCCTTTGCTACTAAAATTCACTTTCCCCAAAGTAGTCTGTACAATTTTTCTCCACTTAACCTTAAATTGCCTGCTCACAATTTGAGTTGAAATGGATAAAAATAAGCTTGGCGTGTCTTGGGAGTGTCAAGAAATAAAATCAGCTTTGAAACCACTGCAGAACAGCAAAAGTAGGTTTCAGAGGGACTTCTAATGTGCTGTGAATTATACTCGTGCTTAATTAAATTACCTTGCTGAATCAGGTCCTAAATTAAAGTCAGAGATACCCTGGGATGTTTATTTGGCTTGGACAATTAATCAAAATAACAAAATGATGTTTTGGAGCTCATGTAAATAACAATTTTAGTAATTAAATATGTCTTTATTCAACTATCTGGCATAGCTATTTGGTAAAAAGCAAATGTAGGAATAGGTGAACAAATTTCCTCAGATGCTATCCTCTGCTACAGAAACCAAATGTGGAAATTCCTTAGAACCAATCGTACCTCATCCTAGTGGCATTTGGAAGTATTTCTCTCAAGTCATTAAATAGCCTCTTGTGTCCCCTTTGTACTCTCTGGTTTTGGGTTCCATTTGAAGTTATTTACTTATTTAATTTAAGCTTAGAAAAATGGGAGAGACTGAAAAAGCTGATTTTTTCTGGACAAGGGGATGAAACTTCACACTGGCTCTTATTGAAACCAGTTCACATATCCCCGGCCTTTCCTCTCACTACCTCCATCTCTCCCACACTCCCATAATGTGCCCATTTATGCATCAAATCTGGTATAATAAATCAGACTCCCCACAGACCTAGAACTCATTTCTACTCCATCTCATGAGGGCAACTCCACTCAGGGCTGTGAAAAGGCATTAGGGTAGTGGAGAATAGGCTTTGCAGTATTGAATTAAAATGGAACTGAAAACACAGCCCCCCCCGACAGAGTTAATTTTTGCAGCATTAATAAAATCTGTGTTCTTGGCAGCAGCTACCAAAAGCTGCCTGATGCACTGAAAACAGAAAGCCTTCTTCTGGCTGGTGTCATCCCTTTCCCTCCCAGGGCTGTCAAGAAGCACAGGTCACTGATGGAGGGGAACACCCAACACAGCTGGGCAACTCCTCTCCTCCTTCCTGTCCTGCCACTGGCTCACTGTGTCCTACTCATCCTCCTCAGCCACCACAACTCTTGCTGTGAGATGAGTATCACAGACAGATGTGGATTCCACCTGCTGCTTTAGCCTCTCTGGCTCACAAGCCCAGCACTTAACCACTGTACATTCCATTTGAAGTAAGTTTTTGAGAATGCTGAACACTTATGGGTCCTACTGTACAACTAGAACAGGTTAGGATTCAGAAGCTAAGCTAAGAGTCCGGTTTCACTTGACCACAAAGCCACTTTGAGTTGCAGAAAGCTCTGTCTCAGCCCCTCTGCACTCATGGCTGTGGACACACTGTTCCTGCCTCCACCTGAGTTAACCTCTAGCTGAAAAAAGCCAAGGAGAAAAGACTCCCCTGCTGCCATTGCATTTGCATTTTACTCTCAAGAGCATAACAAAGCATGCTTGCCTTCTGTCTCTCTCAGCTTAGGTACTACCAGAGCAGTTATTAGCTTGGGATGCTGATTCATCTACCTGTGTCCTCAGCTGATTTATTTGAACAGAGATGAACGAATGGGGAAAACAAAACAAAACAAACATGAACGATAAAGTTTTGAAGTTTTAAAGGGTTTTGTTTTGATATATAATTTAAGCAGACTGGAAATGTGGTAAGCTAAGCTCTGTGCTTTGCTGGAATAACCAAGCTTGTTGGACCACACTGAGTTTTCACTGCAGGAGATTTTGACTTGGTTTGGTAGCTTTCCTATACCATGCCCACTATTTCTGCAATCCATCTTTTCACAATGGCACCTCGTACACAGTTTCTAGTGAGACACCAGTGAGGATCCCCATAAAATTGGCTTTATAAAGCAGCCTCTGGTCTCCCACAGGACATAAAGACAAAGGATAAACCATTTAAAGGAAATCTTGAAACTTTGTAGCAACACAGTCTGGAAGGAAATACACCTGATGATTTGAAAGGCTTCTCCAAGTTTCCTGTGACATGGCATGAGCTATCAGATGACCTGCCAGGGCTCATCAGCCCCTCAGAGGAACCATAACTCACAGTACTATACTGTTATGGTCTTCCTACCAGCATCTGAGGCTGTGTCAGTAAATGAACTATAGAAGCCAAGAAATACAGGATGCTTTCACATTAGTGTCCTTTTGAGATCAGGGAGAAGAAATAATACCACAGAGAGGTTGTTGTCTATTGTACTTTATCTTTGCAAAAAAAAAATGTATTGGAAAAGGCAGAGATGTTGAAGAGAAAATTCCAAAAAGGGAGACTCAAGGATAGTTTTATCTGGATTGCTGTCTCTGGTATTCTGCAGCCTAAAACGTTTCTACAGTTATCGATACCTTCTGTGAAATGCAAACTCTCCTCAGCCTGTAAGCAACTCTGTTCCTCGTAGAGGGAGCGTTTTCATGAATACTTTGGAGGGGTTTTCAGTTATTTTTGAACACAACAACACACACAAAAATATTTATGCCTGTGATTATGACAGCATGGGGAAAATAAACACAGAAATAATGACTACTAAGGTGCTGTACCTATCAGTGGCCTAGGGCGAGCTGACCATGAGTTCCTTCAACCAGGAGCCTCTGGTAGTCACAGCTTTTAGAATCCATCTGCTTTCAATTTCTTGTCAGTAAATAAAAGGTTAAACAGTGAAATTCATACAATTATGACAGAAAGTGCTGTCCTCCTATCTTTACCAACACCATTTGTCTAACAGCAGTGCTACTATTCTGTTGCAAATGCCTCAGCATTCAGATGCAAGGTGGAGACTGTATTCACTCAACAGCAGAAAGGAGCTTATCGCCCAACACTTGGGTTCAGGACTGTTACATGTGATACTTTCCTCAATGTAGGCAACATACTGGAAGGTTAATTAACTCGCATCAATTCCTACTTTCCTTAGAAAATTACTATGCTAGTTAATAAGCCTTACTGCTAGGAGGTTATATATGACCCTACAAACAGCATTATTTTAAATTGTCTGCTGTTTGAACACCTGGAGATTTGCTGCTCACTTTAAGCATGTGGATTATGTCTTAGGTCAGATAAAAGTATCTGGTATGATCAATAGACACACCTTTCTCCTATACTTACTGGAGAAAACATGTTTTGGTCTAAGAGACCAGAGGTCAGAGAACTGTAACAGGAAATATTTACCTGAGCCCAAGAACACTAAACTTGACTACTCACTATGAGACATCAGGAGTTATTCAAATTAACACCTTCATAAACTCCATCTAGATGCATTAGAAAATCCTTCTTCTCTTGTGGGAAAAAAAATTACTTTTCCTGCAAAACCTGTATCTGCAAAATACAACCTTTTTGTGAATTATACTGGCCAGTTACGTCAAAGCCCATCGACTGAATCACTCTTACCACAAAAGTTATGCTCTTGAAGGTCAACCTCCTAAGAAAAGCCAAATCAGAAAAATAAATCAAGCCATCTAAAGAAAAAAAACAAGTTGTACATTTTGGTTTGAAATTCACTCCCCTGATCTTCCACATTTATTACTCTAAACAGGCTCCAGTGTGAATGCAGCTTTCTTGCAAGTCCATGAGAAAAATGGCACAGTCATCCAAAACACAATCCCCAAAGGTTCTCTTCTTGTGTACAAGAGAGATGAATAATGAGTTACCTCTACAGGAAGCAGTTCAACATAACACATCCGAGTGTTACTCTTGCTAGTGGTTTTTGGTTTTGTTATTATAGCCACTATGGATCACCATCACATTGGGCAATCACATGCCAAAAGGAAGGAAAATAATCTGTTTCTCCAGAGTTACAGCACATGCAGTATAGTGGAGGGTGAATTAATTCATATCTTCCTCTATTTCCCTTTGAAAATGATTATGCTGGCTAATGAACCTTGCAGTTATAAGGCTTTTATGAACTTACAAACCCTGCAGCATTTCAAAGTGCATGTGTGGTTCACTCAGCTGTTTGAACACTTCTCACCTCAATCACCCCTTCTCCCTGTGAACTCACGCCCCAGAATAGCTTTGCATCAATGATAAATGTGTGATTGAAAGTGTTCGAGATTCACACACACTTATTCCTTCCACAATCAATTCAAGGGTTGGAGGATTTTTTTTCCTCTCTGCTAAATGATACAACATTGCCAGGGAAAGGGAGATGGGGAATTTGGTTTTCAGCATGCCCTGAATTTATTATCCAATTTTCATCTGGACCACTTAAACCTCTTGTGATTCAATTTTACCAACTGTAAAACAGAAGTAACCATCATCACCCACCTTAAGGTATCTTCAAACATTCCAGTCAAAATGACATCTAAAGGCATGTTGACAGTATCCACTGAATCTGTTGTACATTGTGATCAAGTCCTTTCTTCCAACTTCCTACAGGAGTTCCTGCCTTTTCGCAAGTAGAGAATGAAGAGCACATCTCAGCACAAACATGGAGGTGCTATGTGACAACTCTGGTTCATGCTGCCCAAAAAATCTTGGTGTAATTATCACTTTCCTGTAAAATATCTTTTTGGAATGCCAATTATTATACAAGATACTAAATAGCTGATAGAAAAACAAAGGATTTGTTACTATCATGCCTTTTGTACATCAAATACTCTTTAAAGAGCCTGTCTGAGGAACATCCTACCATCTAACTGCTAAATGGTTTCTAAACATCCACAAAGCATTTCACTCATAGATGACTGACTCAACATGCAGACAAACCTACTTTCTTTCTACCCATTGAAAAGACTTCAACTGCATCAAGCATTTGCCAAACCATGCTGGACAAAAAGGGAACTGATCCATATAACAAGTTGCATCACTACTTCTTCTCCACCTGACAATAACTGACAACACTGATCAAGACTGTAGTGCCAAAAGAAGTGGGAGCAGAAAGGCTGATGTGCTGCCCTTGGACACGTGGTCAACAGCTACATATTTCCTTAAACATAGATGTGTATTTTATGCATCATTTCCTTAGCATAAATGTGATACCTGGTACTATGTGCTTCTAAAACATGGGACTGGTCTTAACAGTACAAACAGTTGAGAAAAGTGAATCTAAAATTATGTAAAGCAGAAACATTACTCTCACTGACACACAGGTGTCTCTGAATACTAGAAAACACACCAAACACCAGCACATTTGGAGTTTTCAACTTGTTAGTATCTGGAATGCCAAGTGAACAACTGCAGTTGTATCACTTACCTAGTAGTGCACGTAAACACACTGTGCTGTCTTTTCCACGGCAATTACTCCAGGCCAAAGTTTTTTCTTTTTCACTGTTCAAATCAGAATTTAAAAAACCCTCTGAAACTCCAAAGTAACACCCTCTCAGCACTGTCAAACGACTATTAAATCTTTTGGCAGTGGAAGTATTAACAAGAAAAGCCACTGAAATAATCTTTAAGTTACTCTCAAAACCAAGTAATGTTATATGCTGCACTAGTTTGAAGCAGGCTAGAATGTTTTGGTGAGAAGAACTAGATTACAGGCTGTAAAAGGAAAACAGTGGTGATGTCTACTTCTCTCATAGGCTTGCTGAGAGGTATAGGAACAAGAAATAACAACATAGATAACCACTCTCACTTGGGCTACTGGCTGAGCTGCATCTTAATCTCTAACCTCACCCTCCAGTTTGGACTAATCTACTTTGCTTCATAACCCCCCTGGCCGAACCTCCATTCTTCCTTGGGACTGGGGTAAGGTTGAGAGGGGTAGGGGGAAGGTGAAGGGGCAGTTGACAGCCCCTCCTGGGGACTCAGGTTTCTGGGAGGGCTGTTGTGTTTCTGTATTACCTTTTTACCTTGTATATTTCTGTATATAACTGTATATACTGTAAATATCTGCTTGTATATTGTGCCAGCTGTAAATATGAGCTTCATTCATATTTCCAGAGCTGGCTGAGTCTAGTCTGAGTGATTTCTAAAGTGTGGGGGGATGGGGAACACCCAAACCATCACATACACCAATCTGAGCAACTGCCCACAGACTGCACTTAGGAGGGTATCTTTAACACACCCAAGCTTTGCACTTCTGGGAGCTACAACATGGACATTTGTATCATGGTGTTTCAGACAGTGGTGGGCTGTCAAGGCAGAACATCAGCAGTCATCACAAGGGGCAGCACCAGGCTGATTAGCAATGGAGAGAAAAGCGGATGCCAAAAATATTCTGGAGAAACAGGCAGCTAAAGCTGGCAGGAAAAGAAAAAAGAAAATAAAATATCAAACCACTTTCTTTGATTTTAATAAATGAAATAATGGTAGCACTTTGGATTATTTTCCTCCTTCAGGAGGGATTTAAAAGAACTGGTTGAAATAAAGAAATCAGAGATAAGGAATAAAATCTGCCCTTTTTGAATGGGGAGATGTGCTTTCTTGGTGGCCCAGGACCTCAGAAAAAAGGAGATGAAAATGGCATTTCTACCAATAAAATGATCATTTCTTCACTATCCCACACTTGGACAAAACATTGTGAGCAATTCTAAGTCATTACAAACCACAGTCACAGGAAAGGAGCTTTGCACATCTACATTTGAGTGCACACAAAAATCACACAGCACCCCTCAATGTATTTGCAGAACACTTGGCAACAATGCATTAAATCTAACTGTGGGTCCATGTTGGCTCTCTCTTCCTATACTCAAGTGGTGGAAGACTTATGAAGTGGTGTCTTTCATCTTTTGAAGTTTGTACAAGACTTATTTCTTTAAGTACACACATTACAAGGTTTGGAGAGGGTAAAATCAACAAACTGTGCCCAGCAGCTGGAACACAGAGCAGAGAAACTAGTTCCTGTTGGGGTTGAGTCTATAGCTTCAGATTAGTCACCAGGAAAGCTTAGGCATCAGACAGAGGCAGTTTGTTCTCGTCACAGAAAATCCCACTAAACCCTGAGAAGCTAACACTCTCAGAGGCCTCATTACAGAGTTTTTACAGTTCTGTTTATGGGTTTTTGTAAGGCTGGGAAATTCACAATGACCTGAAGTGCTAAGTGCCAGCATTCTTCTCTCAGTGTTGAGCTGTCAGAAGCGGTGCAGGCTGACGTGATTTAGAGAAGAATATGAGTTAACAAAACTTCAAAACTTAGTTTACTCTAGTGAGTAGAAAGAAGCAGATAGCAGATTGCTTGCTATGTCACAAGGCCCTGTGTGCAGTTGTTAATCTGAGAAAGAGACCAAGTTCCCACCAGGCAGGTAACAGCACCACTGGCCTATACAGTCAGATTTTCCCTAGGCTGCTGAAAATTACTTAACCTAACAACTGTTCTACCAGGAAAGTGACACAGTAGCAACACTTCTGGTGCAGCCTGTCACTTCAGCTGCTTACCCCAAAACAGAGAGAAATTGCAATCAGTTTTCCACAGCCAGGAGAAATAGCCTCCAGTGCAACACCTAAGTCTTCTTGTGCATCCCCAGGGTGTCTTGTTGCTCTTATTTACATTTCTTTGCCCTGAGGAGCAAATCAGCATGAAATAGAAGGGTCTCCCTCAAGGAAGGGTCTTTATTTACACCCCACAAAATTCATACCTTTGAGAGAAGGACACTAAAGACAGAGTTCACATTCCTACTCCAGCAGACAAGCGACAGGTGACAAGCTGGTATTGCTGCCCTCAGTTCTGCAATGTCTCTCCCCTTTCTGCGTTATGCTGCTGTATTCTGTAACTGGTTTTGGATTACTGCAAGAGCTTATCAGGTCAGCTTAACAACAGCACAGTGGGTGAAAAGCATCATTTTCACTGGAATTAAAAAAAAAAGACTTTCAAGTTAATAAAGGACACAGAGGAGAAAATTTGCATATTAGAAAATCAGTTTCACTTACTGCTCACAGATGTGAGTGAAGCTGGAGGCTCTGACTTAGAACACTTACTCTTCATGGCATACAAGCATGGCTAAATTTGCTTCATCTGACACTTACAGAAGCATAAGGTTGACAACATTGTCTTCTCCACACAGAAAGATGATATTCCCATATCAATCTGTATCCTCAACCCTGCAGATCTCAAAGCCACGACTGGGACTCTGTCCTGATCAAGCAGTTAACTTGAACAAACTTGCTACTTTGGAAGGTAAGACCATGCGGACTGTTCAGCTCTCTTACATACTTCTTCCTTCATTTGAAGTCCAAGCTGAGCGCTAGATGAAGGCTGTTTCAGGGCCAGAAGGAAGCAATTAAAGGAGGTATCCAGCACATCAGTATTTCTGGAAGAAAAAAGAAGCAAGCTGTAGCAATCCTTCATTTCTTTAAGAAAGAGGATGTATGCCTTGACCAGTAATAAATGTTTAATGGCAGTTATCTTATCTGCTGCCAGACTGATCCACATGCATCATCTGCTGGACTGGAATTCAAGACATTGAGAGACACAACATTGACTTGCAATGCACAAGCTAAAGTCATACCTGGGAACAATAGTCTGTTGTTAGCTTTCTATACAGGTTATCTAACAGTGCAATATACAGCATTTACACTTTCTGGGAAGGCAGAGACGTTTGGAAACCAGAAGTCCCTTCTGATGCTAGATGGAAACAACTTACGTCTTTACAGACCGCACAGGAGGCAAGATCTGTGTGTGTCCTGCGAGAGATCTAGAGGCAGATCACAACAGCTGCTACAAGCTATCCTCTTTGTGTCAGCAGGACACAAACACTAAAACAGGGTTGGATGTCCTCAGAAGAGGATCGCCGCAAGCTTAAAGGATGCCAGGGAACGTGCTGCTCCTGCAGAGCCCAACCCAAAGAGCCTGCCAGGGACAGACAGTGTGTGGGAAGTTATGCCTGCAGCAAAGGAGCTTCACACCAGAGCACCTTGGCTCTGCTGCAACAGGGTCATTTGGTACTTTCCCACACGGTCAGCCAGCTCTCCTGGAAAGCAGGAGATGTAGCAGAAGCATCTTTCTTTTCAAGGATTATTCCTGGCTCTAGAGAGGTCTGTAGATTTTGGCAAGCTTCTGATGGGCTGCACAAAGGGAATAGGAACCTCTTTGCTCCCTCTCCCACACCATGGCCACGCAAGGCCCAGCCATAACATAGCTCTTAATAAAGACGCACAGATGTGCCCTGTAGGCACTTGAAGACTAAAAGGGGAAAGAAGTAAAAAAACAAAAGGAACAAAATGTTCCTCTGTGTTTCACAGATGGGTATGGAAGCATAATGCAACCTACTATCCTAGATAGAAAATGAAATATCTTAAAAAGTATTGACTCCTTGGTGAATTTTCTCAGTGGATCGGCATGAAGCTATCTAGCCCAGATGTTTCTGTAATGCTGATGCATTAGGAGATGCACAGCACTGTGGCCAAGTGTTAACATATTGAACTATAATATAAACCATGTAAAGATACTGGCTTCCAAACCTATTAGAAGTTTTCACTCTAACCACCCTGTTTTCTTACGCAGTGATATTTCCTTTACAATACGCATTTACCTTTTAGTGCACATGAAAGACCTAGTTCTGTATGTTCTCTGGAAGAACACACAGAGGTCAGCTAAAGACTGACATAGAGTCTTCCAGAAATGGAAATCTCATCTCTGAACAGCAACAAACAGAAAATCTCATACTACAGTCAAATGCAAGGCCAACAAAGCACAGCTGGGTACCACATGGGCAGGTGAAGAAGTGATGGTGAGATTTTTGATGACAATTTGGTGTCCAAAAGACAGAGTGTTCTCCCTGAATAGTTTGCATCTGTAATGGATTTAGGGATTTGCAAGAGGCAGTTTTAAAGATATGTAAGCAGGTGCAATGTCTGTGCTGGAATGATCTAACCAAGGGAAGAAGCAATAGTGGGAATATGAGGCAGTACAGAAAAGGTGCTGAGAAAGATGCAGGGCAGAGTGCAAAGCAATAAACTGGCACTCTCCATACAAGAGTAATGGAATACCTTACACTCAGAGTGCTCAGGAAAATCTCTGTTGCTATAATTAATTATCCAGATGACCTGAAAGTATTTCAGAGCTCATTTCTGCATGATCTACCTGCCAGGATGTGAACTGTAGCTATTCAAGGACTTTTTAGCTTCAAAGACAAAATGCAATCTGAAATTAATGCAAATGGACTCCTACAGCTTTGAACTTGCAGTCACCACTCTGTTTTCATATAGCTACATCCACTCAGACAGAAAAGCAGTTCTAAGAGCGAAGTAACTTCCATCATGGGTTGTGATTCAAGTTTTTTCTTGAAATAAAATGTGCTGATACTTCAGTTAGGTCTGGAGCTTCTCCTGCCTTTCTAAGGCAAACAAATGCTACTCAAGTTTCAGCCATATAGAGCACACTGGTGCAACCTACCAAGGACCATCACACCGATCACCAATATACTTGCTTATGCTCTGTACTAAAGTAGACCATAGAGTGTCTATTTCACTTCCATATGATAAATGTTTAGTAACCAAATTTCCTGTATGCCACTTGCCAACTATTCTGCCTTCCCCCCCCAACCAACAGCTATACAACAACTTGTCATTAGACTCTATCTCTCAGCCTAACCACTTCAATTCATGTTTCTAGTTGTTACTTTCACTTCTAAACACTTTGGGACATTTGATTAGTCAGCTGAGAAACCTGGATTTCAAAACAATCAGTCTGGAAAGCCCTAGCAGGTGACAGAATTTGTCCTGCCATGTTACAGAGCTTAATCCCAAACCCTGCATTATTCATGGATAATTTAAACCACTCTGTTCTTTTCAAGTGGGATACAGTCCTTGATAACTGTTGGACAAAAGCTGATGACATCTGCAACCGCTAGATCGCTCTCTTTAACAACCAGAGAACTAGAATGCATTTCTGAAAACAGTCAAGCATTCAGCACACACTGGGTTGTTCTACACTGTTTCTAAAGCAGTGCTCTACAATGGGAAAGCTCATTTCTGTACCATCCATTTCATCGCTATCTATGTGCCAGCAGAAAGGTCAAACGAAGCACCAAACACATAACGTGCCTTTAAATCATCATAGCTTGAAAAAGGAGTGGTGAGAGCAGGGGTGTAACCTTGAGTTCTCTGAAACTACAAAAATACTGCTAAAAAGCCATTGCTGTCTTGCTTGTTGGTGAATCCCAAACTCTCAGACAATGAACAACCAGAATATTGTAACAACTATTTTTCTTCTAAAATGTTTTTTTGAAAGATGTGACAAAATAAAGTATCCATAATGAGAAAGTCCTAATAATCAAAATGCACTTTTGCCTTGGGTTTACTCATTTCCTTTTCTATCACTTCTCTTCCTGTACGATAATAGAGGAGTCCTTGAAATTTTACAGTATCACAGGATCAACAAGGTTGGAAGAGACCTCACAGATCATCAAGTCCAACCCTTTACCACAGAGCTCAAGGCTAGACCATGGCACCAAGTGCCACGTCCAATCCTGCCTTGAACAGCTCCAGGGATGGTGACTCCACCACCAACCCGGGCAGCCCATTCCAGTGTCCAATGACTCTCTCAGTGAAGAACTTTCTCCTCACCTCAAACCTAAATCTCCCCTGGCGTAGCTTGAGGCTGTGTCCTCTCGTTCTGGTGCTGGCCACCTGAGAGAAGACAGCAACCTCCTCCTGGCCACAACCACCCCTCAGGTAGTTGTAGAGAGCAATGAGGTCACCCCTGAGCCTCCTCTTCTCCAGGCTAAATAATCCCAGCTCCCTCAGCCTCTCCTCATAGGGCTTGTGCTCAAGGCTTCTCACCTTTTAGGCTTAGTCCACAGATTTTTTAGGTTTTAAAACAGAAAAGAACGCCAAAAACCGTGGCAAGAGACAGACTTGTGTTGAGAACTCAACGTTAACGTGTGGAAAACACATGATAACTACTTTATGTGCAAGTGCTACCTAATCTTAGTTCTGAAAAGCCCATGTTCCAAAATTACTTCAGTGTGACTAGTTCCTGGTCTTACAATTTAACTGAAATGCCCTTTGGAGAATCACACTGATTCAATTTCTGTAATTCACCAACTGATAAAAAAAACAAACCCAAAACATTATCCAGCAGCACCTGAACACTGCATGTGGAAATTCTATGTATCTTTGTTGGTAAACAAAAGCATTTTTTTCTCCATTTCAAATTAAATTCTCAATAGGGAAAATAGTTTTAAAATCGCAATTATTACTCAGGGAGACTCTGCAAACGCTGATGTCTCAATTATCTTTTCCCATGCAACTACTAATTAGACCTTTGTCTTTCTCTACCCAAGTAACAGACAGTAAGGACTTCAACAGAAATTATCACTTGTAGCATCCAGTTTCTACACTTCATTTTGCAGAATTACTCCTTTCCTGTGTAATTTTCACCGATGTTCAGCTAGCTCCCAAATGGCTCAGTGTCCACTTTGCACAGCTAGCTTCAGTTTCTTCCAGAATCTAACTGTTCCAGCAAAACCATTTTCCTGACACATAGCCCAAACTTATTCTTTGTGTTTGTATGTGAAATATGAGGCCAGAAGAAATACTGCATTTTTAAGTACATATAGTGACAGAGACATAGCAAAATGCCTGCAGAGAAAAAACAACAGCTCCAAATAGCTGAGCTGAGAGAAGGTAACTCACTAATATTTCAAGAATGTGTCACCCAAAAGCACTGGAAAAGAAATAAATCATTACAACTAGTATGCTCTGCTATTGCTTTGTCTGTTAGCAGTACCAAGACATTTTTCCTCAAAATTCTCTTGAAAGAAAAGTACCAAAGCTTACTGTGACTTGACTATTATTTACATATGAGGCCAACATTATCTGCCCATGGCTTGAAAGCTCCTGTCTGGTTTATCAGCCAGCCTGTAGATTGACTAGCCCATAAATGACTACTTCTTTTCACAATTTAAATCACAGTATCACAGTATCATCAGGGTTGGAAGAGACCTCATAGATCATCAAGTCCAACCCTTTACCACAGAGCTCAAGGCTAGACCATGGCACCAAGTGCCACGTCCAATCCTGCCTTGAACAGCTCCAGGGACGGCGACTCCACCACCTCCCTGGGCAGCCCATTCCAGTGTCCAATGACTCTCTCAGTGAAGAACTTTCTCCTCACCTCGAGCCTAAATCTCCCCTGGCACAGCCTGAGGCTGTGTCCTCTCGTTCTGGTGCTGGCCACTTGAGAGAAGAGAGCAACCTCCTCCTGGCCACAACCACCCTTCAGGTAGTTGTAGACAGCAATAAATACTTATCTCTGGGCTGGCTGCATTGTTTCTTGAAATGAAATTTGTCTCGACTTAATTTGTTTTTTAAGAGCAGGAATTTACTGCTCAGCTGTTGTGAAATTTGTTCCATGATACTTCTTGTTTTGTTCACAAAAAACAGGGAAAGGATAGCAGTGACTTTTGTATGCAAAAAAACACCCCATCCCTAGAGCGCATCTATGGGAATGCCTTTTACCACTGCTGAAAACGAGTGATGTGACAGGAGCAACTGCAGGCCCTCAGTTCCAATGCATGCTGCAGTGGCTTAACTATGGTCCTGTCTAGTTGGGTTAGCTCTGGTCTCGTTTCAACAATTCTGTAAGTGCTTCTTTTAACAATTCTGTAATGCTTCTTATTTTCAAAATGTGAAACTGCAACACAGATCATCTAAACAGACGAAGATCAGTGCCCATCAGATGTTGCTAGGGACCTCTTCCCACAAATAGATATTGATCCATTTTTGTCACTCTCGGAAGGTAGAGCACCAATCTCCTATTTGGCAAGGCAATATTAGCATTCATTAAAAGCATTTACACCAGCAGCAGCCGTTTTGGAGAGATTTCAAGATCGATTTTTGATGGATTAGCTGCCATATAAGATCAGATTCAGAATGTTTAAAGTTTTAATCTATTATTCCACTGTGGTCTTGCAATACACTGCAACAATACATTGTGGCAATAATTTCTCCCAAATTCCATTAGGGATGTGTGTTTTAAAACATTTACTATTGGAAGTGGGAATATGTGTCAGAGCCACTTTATGTAGCCAGCTTGTTTTCTCTCAGGCATACCAGTAGAGAAGGTTGATTCTCATTACAAATCCATGCTTGTCATAGAGGTTTCCTACAGTGACAGACAGACTTGGACAACAATGCAGCCAAACACAAAGTTCTGATTTTTCATATTTGGCATGACTTCATTTCCTCTTCCTTAACCCTTTCCCCTCAGGGATTCTACAGATCCAGCAGAAGATTGCTCACCTGGAATATAAAACCCAGGGCCTCCACCTAAAAACTCATATTTATTGATTGCTCTTCTGTGACAGCTCTGAGGGTGGCTGTTTAAATTCCACCCACACCACTAATTTCTTCTTCATATCCTTACCCTGTCCTACCTACCATGTCATTCCTTTTCCTGGCTTTTCAAGCTGCCTTTCTTATCCACCAGCTGCTGTCCTTGCTCAGCTTTTGATCGTGTCCTTCCCCAATCAAATTCACAGAATTCATAGAATCCATGTGCTCATCTGCTCCCACGTGAAATCTGTTCCACTTCAAAACCTGACATGGCTCTTTTCCTCACTGTTGTCAAGATCTGTACTGGGTTATCCTTCTCAGTCCATCACCAACCATCAGCCCTGCCTGTTACACTGCCATTCAACCTGTCCATGTGTCTTTCCCCACAAAGCTTATACAAGACACACAAGTGTCCTTTAAAGACTGATCTCTACTCTATACTGAGCAATGACTAAAATGGGCTTGTAAAGGACATCTTGTTCTCCTTCTCCCAAGTTAACCACTCTTCACCTCTCTCCTCCCCTAGACTAGAAGCATATCAGAATACAGACTATTTCACACACCCTCCCCAAGGGCAAATGCACTGGGCAGAATCAGTTATACACACAAAGTGATTTCCCCTTCACATACAAAATGCACTGGAAAGACAAAAACATACTTTGGAATTTCACCCAGGAACACACTGCCTTCTTGTTGCACTTCTTTGAGTGTTATGTGTTTTCCAAGGCACCACATTGTGCCCTCCTGAGCTCTACAGAGAAAGACTGCATGTGGTCATATCACATCTGCTGACACCTATCAATACTTTTATTAAAGCACTGGGTCAAAACCAAGGAATTCAATTTGAGACCCATCCTATGAGATGCCTTTTTTATTTTCAAAGCACAGTGCAAACTATGAACTAGGATGGCACTGCATTTTTATAGCAATTTTGCCAAGTGTAAATGAGTAAAATGTTTAAGAGATAGAAATAATCTTTTTTTTCTAGGGGAAGCTCCAATACATAGAGTAGCTATTGCTTTTCTTTTGCAACTGAAAACCACAGCACAGCACTTAGCAGAGCCCTAATAAAAAAGGTTAATTCCATGGACAAGTCATGAAGCAGTTGAGTTTTTAAACAAAACAAACTCTGACAAGAAACCAGAGCCATTACCTTGCAAGAGCCACCAAATACACGTTATTAAGTCTATAGAACTATATAATCAAAGCCTTGTCTGGAAAAGTTGACTTCGGCCTAGCCAGTGTGATGCTTTGCTTTGTTTGCCTGTATCATGTCTGCCACTAAGTCTGTTCTCACAAGTCTGTGCCTAAGGCTAGTGCCAAATTTTGTATCTGTTTATGAAGTATAAAAAGGAGGACCCAAGGAACAAATTGGTAGTCACTGTATAAGAAACAACCACCCTTTTGTTCACACTCTGCTGACATCATTATAAACACTCTGTTCTTTTTAAGGAAGACTGAACCTGATGCCCTATTGACCCAGAGGGAGGGTGAAGCTAATGCCAGAGAAAAGGGGGAGATAACAGGAGGATATTCTTCTGTAACGTTTGTATCATTCTGTTTATGAGACATTTTTGGATTCACTAGGTAAGTCTGACTGGAGTAACAACACAGTAACTAGAATCATAGAATCAGTCAGGGGTGGAAGGGACCACAAGGATCATCTAGTTCTAATCCCTCAGCCATGGGCAGGCACACCCTACCCTAGAGCAGGCTGCCCACAGCCTCAGTCAGCCTGGCCTTAAACATCTCCAGGGATGGGGCCTCAACCACCTCCCTGGGCAACCCATTCCAGCCTCTCATCACTCTCATGCTGAACAACTTCCTCCTCACATCCAGTCTGAACCTACCCACCTCCAGCTTTGCTCTATTCACCCTAGTCCTGTCACTCCCTGATGTCCTGAAAAGTCCCTCCCCAGCTTTTTTGTAGGCCCCCTTCAGACACTGGAAGGCCACAATAAGGTCACCTGGGAGCCTCCTCTTCTCCAGACTGAACAGCCCCAACTCTTTCAGTCTGCCCTCATAACAGAGCTGCTCCAGCTCACTGATCATGCCCATGGCCCTTCTCTGGACATGCTTCAGCACATCCACATCCTTCTTGTAATGGGGGCTCCAGAACTGGATGCAGTACTTCAGGTGGGGTCTCACCAGAGAGGAGTAGAGGGGGAGAATCACCTCCCTCAACCTGCTGGCAACACTTCTCCTGATGCAGCCCAGGATCTGGCTGGCCTTCTGAGCCACAAGTGCACATTGCTGGCTCATGTTGAGCTTCTTGTCCAGCAGCACCCCCAAGTCCCTCTCCTCAGGGCTGCTCTCCAGCCAGTCACTGCCCATCCTGCATTTTTACTTGGGATTGCCCGGACCCAGATGCAGGACACTGCACTTGGTCTTGTTGAACCTCATGAGGTTGGCTTGTGCCCACCTCTCCAGCCTGTCCAGGTCCCTCTGGATGGCATCCCTGCCCTCCAGCCTGTCTGCTGCACCACACAGCTTGGTGTCATCAGCAAACTTGCTGCGGGTGCACTCAATGCCTCTGTACATGGCACCCACAAAGATGTTGAACAAGACTGGTCCCAGGACTGATCCCTGAGGGACTCTGCTTGTCACTGGCCTCCACTTGGACATGGATCCGTTGACAGCCACAACTAGGCTAACTTCTTGGTTCAGCTCATGCACTACATTGCCTGTTGCCTATAACAAGATTTTGACACCACATAGGAGCACTACAGCTATCTCTTAAGAAAATGACTAAGTCAAAATGCAACATTATTTCTTCACAGTTAACTGTTCCTGATTTCTATCTCCTCTTTTGATTCAACACCTTCTGGCAATCACATCCCAGTGCCTCACACCACTGAAAGTTTTACAACACTTTCAAGACAGCTGTGGTTGATGTACAAATTTCTCATGATGTCATAGTAGGTGTAAGAAAGCTCATATGGCATAATTTGTCACCTGAGAACTTGACAATAGGTCAGAATAATGACAGAAAGCGTGAGAACCTAAGCACAGGTTGTGTCAGCCAGAAGCCCGTATGAAAGCCCTCCGAACACTACGTGAGCACAGCCAGCCAGAGAGCCATAGGCAGTGTGACGGCAGTATCAATTACTTAAGGAAAGTCTGCCTGCAGACAGCCATGCCAAGCACCTGAATCCACTTTAATGCTGGAAATAGACACATATGCTTGGGGACTTCAAATCCTTTATGAGTAACACTCACTTATGATATATGAAGAGAGCAAACTTTGAGGAAGATTGCAGTTAGTGGGTGGTGTTTGGGGGAGTGAGCAATTCATCTGCCTTCGCTCAGCCTGGCTGTGCTGTGGCTGCTAGCATTTAGCAGTGTGCAAGACCAATAGTTCAGCTGGTTGCTGCAGAGATGAAAAGTCAGGACTTTCAAGTGATCTGGCATAAATTACCATTTCCATACCACAGCTGCTTGCTTTAATAATACTTACATTAAACAGCCTAATGAAAAATTAAGTGAATAATGTTGCATGCTGGAAAAAGTACTCCTTTTGACAAACTGATTAACTAGAAAGCCTCCACCAGCACTTCTTGGATGCATTCCCAGCAAAATCTCTTGTGTTCCTGCTATTCCTCATCCTAAATAAATGAATACAAAACATTATTCAAAGATGGAGAAAGTTGTTTTCAACAGCTGATAGGAAGCATTTTGATAACAGCATACTTGGTGTTAAAAATACACATATCTCAGCATTTCCAGAGAACACAGCATTTCTCATGCTGTATTTGCTCTCAGCTTAACAGAACACTTCAAAGCCCCCTATTTAGCAGCAGAATATATAGTACTGCAGAAAACTTTGCTCCTAAAATACTTTTTATCTCCACCAACATTCTTTCATGATAACGTGAAGTTGATGGAAAAGAATTTAGAGTAAACGTAGTTTACTCATAGTTTACAAACTGATTCACACCTCTGTGCTTTTATAGGATACAAATATTTCTTCTTGTTGTTGTTATTTAATGAGATATTATACTTGTTACCTGGAAGCACAAATGGTATAAACATTTTCTCTACATCACACACACACACTCACACTAACAAAATGCAATTACAGAAACGTGTAGGAAAAAGCTGCACAAGATGGCAATAAGTAAAAACAAAGTTAGATGAGATTTAAAAAAAAACAAAACAACACCACAAAGATTTAACAGGATGTGAAAGAGGAAAGACTAGAGAAAAGATAAGAAAGAGAAGACAGAGAAAAAGAGAATTCTAGCAATTTACAAGCAGAAGGTCTGACAAGAGAGAAGCAGAAAAAACTGGTAGCAGAAATTGAAAGAAAAGCTCCAGTGGGACTGTGACTGGTAGGAAGGAAGAACAGCAGAAAGGAGAGAATGAGAGGGTGTGGTAGTTGGAGCCTAGCTAGAATGTTTTGGTGAGAAGAACTAGATTACAGACTGTGAAAAGGAAACAATGGTGATGTCTACTTCACCCATAGGCTTGCTGAGATGTGTGAGAACAAGAACACAAAGATAGATAACACAGTTGCTGTCTGGGCTTTGGGGCTGAACTTCTCTCTCTCTCCCTCTCTCTAATCTAACCTGCCATCTGTGCGACTAATCCATCTGCTTCCTAGACCCCCTGGCCAACCCTCAATCTACCTTAAACATGAGGCAAGATCTAGGGTAAGATAGAGGGGTGGGAGGAAGGTGGAAGGGTGGTTGAGAGCTCCTCCTGGGGACTCAGGTTTCTTGGAGGGGTATTGTGCTCCTGTATTACTTTTTAACTTGCATATTTTTGTATATAACTTCATATATATTGTAAATATCTTCCTGTATATTGTGCTAAACTGCACATACAAAGCTTCATTCAGTTGCCAGAGCTGCTGAGTTTAGTCTGGGTGGCTTTCCAAAGTTGGAGGGGGGGTGAGGAGGGTGGGTAACACCCAAACCATCACAGAGGGAGAGAGGAGTTGTAGTGTTGCCTGGACACGGCATAAAGATCTTGCCAGCCACGTGTGCTAGCAGACAATGCAGATAAATACAGCTTCTGAAGATATGCCCAAGCAACACAGCTTGTGGGGTTAAAGCATCTGCAGCTCTTCTAGGAGAACCAAAATTAAGCTAGAATAGAGGTTTTAATTATGGTTTTGTCCCTAATTTTAGAGCTGTAATAATGGTCTAGGTCTGTATGATGGTCCTGCTCTTTCAGCACTCTGGTCATCACTGGCCTGGCCTATTGGCCAGATGCAGACTCTCTGCTGTGCCCTGAACTCATTCAGCATACTGGAATCAAGGACTCCCACTTACATGAAATGTTCTAGTGGGTACTCTGTTGTGCTGAAATGGACAGCAAAACTGGTGTCAAAATGCAAAAGGTGAAGAGTGCTGTGATTTGGGTTCCTTTACTAGAACATTTCAAACATCCTATCCCATAGAGTGTACCATGTACACGATAAAAGTGATCAAGCTAAATTGCCAGAGATTCATCTCTGGGATTCTGCTAATAACTAGCTTGACATGATCCTCCATAGGTATATGGAGTTATGTGAGGAATGACAGGTTGTCAATATTTCCCTAAACAGATGCCAGGTTTGCTGCCAGTCTTATCCCTTATACCTCTTCCTGGTGTTTCTGTTCTGTTGCTTGCAGTGTGCTCAGAGCAACTTCACCCTGAAAAGCGTTTTTCCTGCAAAGTTTTTTGTGCTATCTGAAAAGTGATTCTGATTCTCTGCTTGTATCAGACAATGATGCCATGCATTCCAATGACACCTTTGGAGGACTTTATTCCTAACAATTTTTTTCCTCCTGTGTAGTTCAGTAGCATTTTATGCAGTGGTCCTAGGATATGCTGCTTCTCTTCGTCATGGCATAATGATGGAAATTACATCTCCCTCTGTGTTTAGTTTGATGAAGCTTATAAAACTTATATATATTATGAAGAGATTATGCCTGTAACTCTATGAGAAAGAATTATTTACTTTCTGGCTCCTCTTCAGCACTCAGTAGTAATAGGACCAGTCTGCCTCTTCTGAACACAGGAGATATTAACAGAACTCTTGGCCACGTACCACAAGAACTTCTGCCCAATCCAACTCAAGGAACATACAGTCTTTTGCAAGAGAAAGGGGAAGAAACATTATGGTAAAGTCTTATTTGGCTCTTTTCAGTAGAGCTGACAAGCTGTTGTAGGCTGAGTGACTGTAGGCTGAATAAGTTGGCAAGAAAAGAACAGTGTTCTTCAAGCTGTAGCCAAGTCTGATGGGTAGCATAACATACTGTATTGCCTCTAGGCAGAGTAGAATTCATAAAATGAAAAATAAACCCCAAAACACCACAGCATGTAGTCATCAAATCTATTCATACGTTCAGGACTGGCTGCATAATCAAAGGAAAATTACTTCATTGGGCTCACTGCCCAATACTGAGCTGGAAAAGTCAAGACTTCTATTTCTTGGATTTAATTGTAGACAATCAGGATGACTTCTCTAACCTCACAAAGCTCATGTTCTTTGAAGAGTTTATGAAGACCTTATTGTTTACCACAATTATAGAAATGCAGTAATAGGAAGGAAATCAGCAAACAAGAAATGCTGCCATCATGTAGAAACTGCACATTTAAAACCAAAGAATCTCAAGATTATTTTCCAGTCCACAAAGTCTATGCTAGTTCAACATGCATCTGTGCTTTAACCTACATATCCATTCTCATGACTGTTAGTTAACTTCTATTAAATAAAGAGCAGCTTAGGCCAACCTTTGACTTCTTGGCTGAGTGCACCTTGAAGCAAGTGCGTATTGCTTTCCTTCACATGCAGTGCAACCTTGGAAGAAAGCAGGCATATGGGCAGAGAAAAGGTGCCAAGTAGTTTCCCCAGTCAGGGGAAGCATATTCCAGCACTCCTGGGAGAAACTGGTCTGCCTTGTTCTTAAATATCTTTGGAGGAAGAAACTTCATAGGCACCTCAAACAGCTGTCTGTTCCAAGAGATCAGTTTCCCATCTGAATTTGCTCCACAATGGTTTTATATCAACTTTTCCACTGGTTTTGTTCCATTAATGCACTAGATTTTAATAAAACATCTCCAGGTCCTCACCTGAAATGCTGTTCGAGCTGACATCTACATTACAGTTACCCAGTCTTGTTGTTCTGCACACTCCATTAGACCTTAGTAAAATAAAGGTTGAGACACCAAAGTTGGTGTACTTTGATATGCAGAGAAGTGAAGACCCAAACATGACAAAAATGATGGTTAGATTCCCAAAGCAGGACATTCTGAATGGCAACTGAAAGTAACCAACTCTTTGATGACTACAGTGGTCCAGGTCCTTGTTTTTCCTCAATCTTAACAGAATTTCCTTTATTTGATTGTCTCAAGTCTTCCAAAATCATATCAAGACTGACTTGGTTCCTGGAGACAATCATTCAGTTCTAACAGACACTGCTTCAGTTAGTCTTTAAGTGTTACATATTTCATCAAACTCCTGATGTATGCTTAAATTAGCTACCTATTCTTAAGCTTTTTTCCAGTATTTAATTGTTGGTTGTCAAAAGAAGGTTAAGGATTTTATTTATTTGCATGGTGCCAGAAGAGATCAAATGTGTTAAAATGAACATTCACAACATGTAACAGCTCTTAAAATTTGATGCTGGGACCAAACCAAAACTGATAAACAAAACAGCAACAAAAATCTTGTTATTATCTCCTAATGAGAACCACTGATTATTTTTCACATTTCATTTGACAGCCTTCATCTTAATTAATTCTACATGGCAAAGTTAAATGACTTTGGTTGATGAAGATCATTCTGACTCTGAAATATACTTATTAAATGAAATTAAAGCATGGTGCTCATCAGACAAATGAGCATGTTTTACTAACCAAACACACAAACCCTAACAATGAGGTAATGACAGGTAAGGTGAGAGACACAAAGTGCTGCTATTTAAAGCCAGTAAAACACTCTGAGCTTCCTAAAGGGAAAAAAACATATAGCTTCAATCTCTACAGTCTTCAGAGAGAACATCCTTCACTTTTTAAAGTTGTGTGTGTTTTATATCTCAGAAATAAAGTAATACCTCTGCTGAAAATTTAAGATGATAAAAGCAGCAGACTGGAAGGTTGTACCAGAGGCAGGAAAGACTCAAGAGAGGCTAAAAGCAGGGTTCATTGTTCCATTCTGCAAGGGCAGTTTTCCATTAACGATCACTATGTTTCTGAAGCTTTGGTATACATATCCAGGAAGTTCCTTTCAAAATTAATAAAGAAGTCTGGATTCAATACTGTTTTCCAAATGGCTTTCACCAAATCAGGATCTATTTGTTAGATCTTGACTCAAGGTAATCCTATTGATGTGTATGCATGGGAAAAACAGTACACACATAGGCAGAGCCAGCAAACTGCATTTTGATGTGATGGCCACTTCTGACTCAGCTCCAATCTAAAAACCCTTTGACAAGTGAAATGGTTAACACCAGAACTATTTGCATAAAACACATGGGTCTCTGACTGAATTATAATTTTTCCTGGCACAAGAAAGGGCTGAAGACCTGGCAGTCCAAACCTGACATGACAGCTTTCCTCTTGCTGAGCAAAAGAGATTTCCAGGCACTGCACAAACATCTTTGATGGGTCCAAGGAGACAGGAAGATTTCTGTACTTGACTGTCCTGGGTGCCTAGGAGCTTAGCCCACTGCCTGAGGCAGTTACCCCCGCTGGCAATTTGGGAAACACACTTTGCAGAGTGATACAGGTATGTTCAACAACTCCTACAGTTTAAATTCTCACATAGCTTTTCAAAGCCAAGGCATAACAAGTGCCGAGTGCTCTGACACACTGCAGATTAAACACCTGAATATACTGTTCACTACTTATGCATAATGATTACTCAAGGGTTCTCTAAGGAGAAGAACAGTCAGTTTATGTTTCAGAGAAATGTAGGCTTCTCCAAAAGTTCACCCAAATATTTAGCTCCCTGAAGAACCCTCCTTCCTGCTGTTACTTATTGTGCATGGGTTCTCCAAAAACGTAATTAAAACCAGATCTGATCTTCCAGCAACTAACACAGGTTATATGTTACAAAAGAAGGCAGTAGGGAAGCTACAACAGTTATTTGGCTACTTGTTGTGGAGTCAGGGAATTAACATGGCCCAGTCAGGACTTATAAAAATAGAATTATTTTCTTTTCCTGGAAGCCCACCCCCAAAACTATATACAAAAATCAGTTTAGCTTATGGACAGATTCAGTTTGATCAGGAATTTCTTCAAAAAAAGTTATTATAGACAAATTTAGACATTTAGGAAGTCAGGATATGGAAAAGACTAAGCTATAAACACATCTTTACCCCACTACCAATCAGGCTGAGCAGAAGATGAAGGGAACAGTGAGTTCTTACTCACGGAGGTGAGATAGGCATTCGGCAATGATCCCTTACTGGATTCCTCTGTGGAAGCAGCCTTCTGACACTGCAGGCAATATCCAATAGTGTATGTCTATGCAGCAGAATCCTAAGGTGAGTGGCAGAGCTGCCAAACTCAGAAATATCTTGAGCACTTTTTCCATGAGTGGGATGATTGTGGAACAATGCTGCCTTCACAGTGGCAGGAGAGAACCAAAACTGTTAGTGTCTCCCAGTCTGGAAGGCAGCCAGGCTGGCTGGTCCAGGTGCTGCCGTCTCTCTCTCAAAGGACCCCAGGGCTTGCCAAGCCTGAAGGTTTGCACAGAAGGGTGCAAAAGTGGGGAGAACATCCAAAAGCAGGAGACAGGGTAACACTGAAAGCTGTGCAAAAAGGTAGGAGCCATCTAAAAGTGAGGACAGTCCAGTCACGGAAGGAACCTGTCCTGTCGGGCACTCTAACATGAGCTCTTTCAAAATGAGGACCTTTTAGGGCAGGAACCTTTTTGCCTTCTCCCTTGCTCTATTTATCCTTTTCTAGACAAACTGTCTATTTACCATTTTATACTGGGCACGAAAACCCAGCCAATCACCAGCCCAATTCCAGCACAGGCTTCTACATGGGTCAGCCCACGTGCGGAAAGGCGCCTATTGCTGCTGCCCCTTCAAGCCTGCAGGGCAGGAAGCAAGAAAGCAGTTTTTGCACCTTCTTCTCCCATTCAAACCCGTGGAGGGGAGAAGAAGAAGAAAGGAGTTTGGTGTACCTGAGGACAATACTTCAGGCCTTACCATGGATCTTTTCTCTTTTCGGGTACATACTGAAACATAGCATAATAGAAGTTTATTGATTGGTATTCATCTTTTCCTACTCTGAGGAGATTAGAGCCTAAAATAAGTGAACACAAGCAGAGAGAAGGACCCAGACTACTCCATGATCTAATTTCGCATTCACATCAGTAGCCTCATTTGCAGAATAATTTGCATCTGTATTTTGCACCAGTATGGGCCTCCAATTTCCTATTGAAATTCAGAGAGGAGATGTAACGTGAGATATTGTGTCCAGTTCTGGGCCTTGCAATTCAAGAGAGATGTTGAGGTGCTGGAATGTGTCCAGAGAAGGGAGACAAAGCTGGTGAAAGGCCTGGAACACAAACCCTATGAGGAGAGGCTGAGGGAGCTGGGGGTGTTTAGCCTGGAGAAGGCTCAGGGGTGACCTCATTGCTGTCTACAACTACCTGAAGGGAGGATGTAGCCAGGGGGAGGTTGGTCTCTTCTTTCAGGCAACCAGCAATAGAACAAGGCAACACAATCTCAAGTTGTGCTGGGGGAAGTATAGGCTGGATGTTAGGAGGAAGTGATTTGCCATTAGAATGGGCTGCCCAGGGAGGTGGTGGAGTTGCCGTCCCTGGAGGTGTTCAAGAAAAGCCTGGATGAGGCACTTGGTGCCATGGTCTAGTTGACTGGACAGGCCTGGGGGATAGGTTGAACTGGATGATCTTGGAGGTCTCTTCCAACCTGGTTGATTCTATGATTCTACATCTGTTTGCTTAGATAGTTCAGATAGTTGGGTAGTTGTGCATAAGTATTTCTGCCAGGAATAATTCATGTCATGTCAATCTGTTAGTGTTTTTTTTATCTGCAGAAGTCACTTGGATGTAGAAGTATAGACTTAACTACATCTTTTCCTTTACGTAATATGGCATAAAACAAACAACAAAAAAATATATATTCCAACATGGGTATAACTTTCAATTAGATGTTCCAGCTTACCTTATCTGTTAGTAATTAACATTGAATTGCATTTGCCACTTTTCAGTCTCTGGTAAGGTAGGTAAGGACTGAAAACCTGAGTTTAAATATATCACTTCTGGCGTAGGAGCCTGATTCGATTCAAATTGTAACGACATTTTAATTGTCTCATTGATTTTCTAAAATTGGATTTTCATATCAAGCTCTTAGTTTATCTGTTTCCACCCAACAGTTGTACAAGTGCATTTTGTCACACAAATGCATTTTATTGTTGCTAACGCATTTTAAGAGCTGTTTTTTCCCCTAATTTTTAGTCTGTAGATACATTTGTTTTTTGTGGCTGGCTTAACGCAATCATGAGAACCAGTGTTACACGTGACAGTTCTTCCCCCTGCTTCCAACTACAACAACTAACAGATATGATTGTAACATTCAAGATAAAAAGAGGGCATAGAGATATAACATATCATCTTGGTACTTAGTGTAATATATACTTTAGAAGAACTGCATGTTTTTATACTCAGCATTGATTTACTCTGCCATTGTGCTAAATTGCTTGATAAATACAGTGTTTCACATCATCAACATTCTTCAGAGACCTGTTATTGGAGTAAACTCTTTTCTCTCAACAGTGCCTTGCAACTAAATATAGATGCCTAAAATGAAGTGCAGTTATGAACTGAAAGCATAACAAACCTGCAGCAAAGCCAGCGAGAATTTCAGGTGCTCAAAACTGCAGGACATGTTATAGAAACAGTCACAGACAAGAAGCATATTACTAATTAGCAGCTCACCAAAATAAATCAGGCAACAAGGACATTGGGGAGTTAAAATACAAAGAAACCTTACTCAAAGTGCAAACCAAAATGTTTGTTGAGTTTTGAAGTTCAGCTGATCAACAATCCCTACACCCATTCTGACAGCCTTTCTTGCACAATCAGTAATCATCGGCTGCTTTCCAAGGCTCCGGGTAAATGAGACTTTTTGTTTTCAGAGAGAGAGAAAGAATGGACGTGTGAGCAAGCAGCTGTAAATCAGCTGGATGAAGCTCTGCACAGTCTTGGCATGGTGGAGTATCCCAAAACTTTCTCCCCTAAGCTGTCATCCTCTGCCAATTTTACTGTCAGATAAAACAATGTTTAAGCAACCTGCCATCACTTTTGTTCAACAGTATAATTAACCTCCATTTTTCAAGGTCCTCAGAAGCAATCTCTTGGGTTGCTTTTTTTCAGTGCCATGTGTATTCTGAGGAGCAGATGACCCATGCTTATCTATAAGGAATATGGCTGCACATCCTTCCCTACCTCTGTGGGTGCAGGAGGCTTTCACAGACCTGCTCTCTAAGATGTGGATTATTATACTTAAAGTTTTGCTTTAATGGAAAGTTAAATTTCACCTTTTCAGTCTTTCATTCAGGAGAATAAAGAGGTTGAAATTGCAAATTCTTGACCCACTGGCATATTAAACTACACCTTCTCCAACACTCTGCTTCCATGCTTTCAGAACACTTCTAAAACCATTTCTCTCCACACAGGCCTATCCTTTTCTTGACTTCACTTACTCCCAGGAATACTTCAGAATAAGGAATCAGTGAGAGGACATGTTAACACACATCTCTTAGGGGCAGAGAAACAAAGATGCCCTGAAGTTATGGCAAACTGTGTAAAGACACAAAGATCTCCTGCATAGCTGTCACAGGTGGAACAGCTCTGCCAGCACAGTTTGCATGATCTGTTATGCCAAAAAGCCTTTTATACCTTTTTATGCCACTATAAAACTGCCTAAGGTGCAGGATACCAGCAAAAGACCCAGAGTATCTTTCACATGCAAATGTAAGAATAGGAAAAGCTACAAACGAAGGCAAAGAGTTAGACAGAAATATAAAAGCCAAACACTGGCAAGTACATCCAAACACAGTGTGTGCCTGGCTCCACACACCCAAACTGCAACTTTCTTGGCTCAAAAGAACTTGTCCTGGAGAGAAAACGTGGAACCATCTTAATGTCAGAAAAAAATCCTCTCTGAAAACCTGCTATCTTGCAAAGAAAAAACATCATGGTGTTGTCAATGGATCGTATGAAAGATGGGCAACAGCCCACAGCCAGCCTAATGGTCTTTCAAGTTTTTACCACAACATATATCTCTTTGCCAAGCTAAGGAGGAAACATGCCCGTGAAAACAGTTCTTCCTCCCGAGATGAGGCCAATTACATTTGTTTTGTTCAAAGCCAACAGCTTCTGGTTTCCCCCAGGTTCTGATCTGGGGGAAGCAGGGTCGTCACTTGACTCCTACAGATGCTTTCCTCAAAGTATGCTCTTCTGAGCTTCTGACCAAAACAGTGCTGTGGCAGGTGATTCAAAGTCTGCCCCCATGTGAACTTCGGCTTGCATCAATTTGGTACCATGCTTTTTGTCCTGTTAAGTAAAACCTATAAAGCTGTGACCTTTGTTTCTAGCAGTGTGCAACTTCTTGTATCGCAAGTATCATAGCTAGGTTCAAGATGAAAAAAGTAATTTGATTCTGGACATTTATAACATTTTTTTTCTAGTTCAAAATATGAAACAGCTGAGGTAAACCAATGAAGCTTTCTAGATTTCAGAGCAGTGGTGCCAATTCATACTACACAAGGATTTGACTGTACTGTTCCAGCTTAAAACCAGAATTTAACTCAAGCTGTGCAAATATACCTTTGACTCACACACAAAACAAAGAGAAAGAAATAAGGCAGTCTTGCAGTGTACACTTGTACAGCCCTCATAGCTCGCCAAGTACCACCTCTCATACTACTTTGTCCTTCTCAAAGAAAGAATAACCTCATCCTACTTGCACAGCATTCCTGGGTCTCTTCAATTCACTCTCCTGCCACAAAAGTTTTCCTTTTGATGTCTTGGAACACATGAGAATACAAGCTTCAAAAAGTGATCTGCCACCTGTGACCATTAGAAGCTTACTCAGTACTCAGTAGGGAATAAAACACCATCCGTTAACAGAAACTTTGTAAGGACTTTGGTGCAGCCAGAAAAATGGGTACTTACCAGTTTTCGGTGTCCTTGTTTCATACTTTAAGCTGTGTGCAGGTGTGTGTATATCCCCAAATTATACAGGAGGTCTCGTTCTTTTGTGCATGTCTCTCCTGAGGTTCTGTAACTAAAACTTCTTACTGGTAACCACATGTTTGTTTTCTGCACAACGCGTTAACTGCTGGACTTCCTTATTCACAGTACTGTTAGAAGAGCTGGACAGCTGAGGCGTGGAGAAGCTTTTTCTGTGCCATACTGAAATACAGAATAGAAAGGCATGTGGCATGACTACAGATAAACTTTACTTCAGAATGAGACACTGCTTCTGTCATTTTGTAAACACATACACTAATCTTGGGAATAGAAAGGTGATTTAAAAAGTCTTGTCATCAGTTGTGATCTCAGTATAAGAGTCTGAGAGTCCCAAGACTGTCTTGAATACCTGGAAATCCTATGTGTGCTACCAGGAAGGTGACTAGATGCACAAATCTGTTTCTTTCTGGCATGAGACACCTATATTTTTATGGAAGCACAAATTTAAAGTAAAATGTCAGTTTTTGGGGAAAGGAATGTCTTAGGAACAATGCAGTACTATACTTAAACAAGCACATCTTCACAAATATATCTGCACAGAGCTCTGCATTTTTCAGTCCCTAGTGGATGGGATGGCCACATCTGGTGAAAGAGATTAGCTTAGAGGCACTCACAGTAATGGAGGAAATTTGCTATGACCATCAAATACATGTAATACATACAGGAAGTAACTCTTGCCATGGTAAAGACTGGCACATGCCATGCACATGGATAAAACCCTCTGTCTGTGTGATTCACATCTATTTCAACAGAGCTAGTCTTGCATATAGTATATTTCTTTTCTGTCAAAAGTATTGTAACACTTATTTATTTTCAGTTAATACAAAGGTAGGTAAGAGCAGTCATAAGGTTTTATCCAGTCTGTAGGAGTCAAAACTAACAGTGCTGGAAAACCATGAAAAAAATATTTAACTAGTGTCATATCACACACCCAAGAAATGTTTACTGATGCTTGCTTTCTTTAGAGAAGCATGTAAGAAAATGAACCTGCAAAGCCACATTTATTTTTTCTTGTTTAACCATAATTAGATTACCCTACTTGGGTTTAAGAGCATTAGCTACACTATTACAATCTGTATCTGCCAGCTTCAAATTTTTGCTTTAGAAGATAAACAGCACATTGAAAAGTTATTAGCATACAAGCTAAATTACTTTTAGAAAGACCTAATTCTTCAGGTCCTGCGTATTCATGTTTATAGACAGATACCCATACACACAGCTTTAAATCTTCTGCTCTCCTGTTGCTAACAACTTTTTCATTGTCTGTTTTCTTTTATCTTGTTGGGGAAAAACAAACCAAAACACAGCAGACATCCTTGCACCAGCACGCCAGTTAGATGCATGCTTTAAGGACAGACTATTAGATCAGCAACAATCATGAATGGGAAAAGGTCACTGTCATTAATTGGAATCCCATCACTGACACATCAATGAACAAGCAATAAAGCCAGTTTTCACATCTTTTAGTTCATTAATGCTTCATAAAAGAAGCCAAAACCTGATCTGCACTCTTGATATTTACTCTGAATATAAACAATGAGAAATGTCAGACACACAACAGCATTGCTTTTAATTTTCTGATTGAATACTGCATTAAAACAATGTAATACTATTTAAGATCAGTGGAATTTCCCTTGTCTAAAACAAATGGAAGTGAGATCAAAACCAAATGCAGAATTTGCTGGAGAAAATGGAGATGACTTAGGAAAAAAACCAAAACCCAGCTACTTAAGATCTGCTTTCCCTCTGAAAACATTGCCAGATGAGACAGTCTCATCAATTCTACAGCACAGGCAGATGTGTTAATTACCAGTTATGAAAAGAAGAAGTATTAATTTACTGTCCCTGCACTTTTGCTTGAAAATAGCCATATTTTACCTATAATTTCTCCTAGAAACTGCATTTTGCTCTTAATGAGGGTTCACTTTCCTTGTGTGCTCTTCAAAGAGGAGCAAAGGAAATTATCAATGAAAGCAACCTGAACAGCAAAATAAATATGTACTTCATTCAAATGGCTGCCCATGCAAGCATCTGAAAATTGAGTCCTGAATTCATCATAGAATCAACCTGGTTGGAAGAGACCTCCAAGATCATCCAGTCCAACCTAGCACCCAGCCCTAGCCAGTCAATGAGACCATGGCACTAAGTGCCTCATCCAGGCTTTTCTTGAACACCTCCAGGGACGGTGCCTCCACCACCTCCCTGGGCAGCCCATTCCAATGCCAATCACTCTCTCTGCGAAGAACTTCTTCCTAACACCCAGCCTATACTTCCCCTGGCACAACTTGAGACTGTGTCCCCTTGTTCTATTGCTGGTTGCCTGGGAGAAGAGACCAACTCCCACCTGGCCACAACCTCCTGCTGGCTACTTGTAGACAGCAACTACCTTGTTGCAGTTGTAGGGAAAAAAAATACAAGATGTAGACTCAAAAATTTTGAAAATTAATTTGCCTTAATGAGTCCTCCCTCAAGGTCTGCATATATATACTTGGCCCTTACTACAAGTCAAGAAGCCTACCACAGTACATAAGGTGCCACTGAGTCCTCAAACCAGTAACTTCTCCAAAGACAGATTTTTGTCGTAAAAAATAAAGCTCTTTCAACAGCATTTATGAACTTCCAGCAAGCATACTCTTAGCTGACCTGTTGACTCACAGCAGCACTTAATTTGTAGTCAAAACATCCACCACCTAATTCCTGCTCTCATTCAGAAGGCAAGATTTACAAATCATTATGCCGATGGCTTACCAAGGCTGCTCTTCACTGAATACAACATATATTTTTAGCTAGCTTAAATCACTGTAAGGAAAAAGAAATCAAGGGCTGACTACTGAAGCAAGCAAAGGTATCTTTCAACTTGAAGAATAAACTTTTATCTCCTGACTAGCTAGGAGAGAGGGAGCTTTGGGAGGTATCTTGAAAAAACAGATTGCACAGACAGTTTTTATTCAGAGATTCTGTTTTCTGTGATATCTTCAGTAAATTACACCATCTTCCCATTACATAGATATATAAATCAGACACACACTTGCTTAATTAATGTAGGGAGTGGCATTATAAATCTCTCATTTTGCCAAGATCTACAGTCTCGTAAAATTAGAATATCATGCATCATCTCTCTTGCATAGCTTCTGGCATGTTGCTTTCACTCTCCTCCCAGCATAACTGAATACTCTGTGGGATATTTGTAGTAATAGTCATCAGTCTCTCTAATGAAAGAAGTCTGGAAAAAAATGACAGTTTAACTATCAGATGCTATATCATAATAATAAATCCCAATGTTTTCCAAATACATATGATTTTCCTAGTATCACTGAATTTGGCTGCGTTGGTGAACGCGTTTGCAAGTTAGGCCATCAGCAGTGAAGCTAAAATTATGTCCAGAAAATAGGTGCAATTGACAGTCAACTTTATTAAATTTCTCTACCACTAAATATCTCAAAGAGAAAACTCACTAGGACCTCTTTCCACTCATGTGTCCAAGGAATCCAGTCTGCAAAGACTGTCTGAAAGCACCCACACCCCCTACCCCAGAAAAAAAAGTCATATTTAATATAGTCTTTTATCACAAATGCTTTGGATATAGCTATTTTGTCTACTTTTATTTCTCTGTGCTACTGCAACTCTCATCACAGCTTTAGAATATAGTGTATTTCAACATCACAATGATCCTGCTTGCAGTACAAAAGACATTCAAATGGAGTCTTGCTTGTCTACAAATGCTAACAGAAGCCCACAGAGGCCCATGTGGAGCTTTCAAGGATTTACTGGCTTCTTTTCATCACTCCCCACTTGCTTTAGATTTTCTATGTGTTTATTTTACTCTACAACAAATTCCTCATTTTACAGGTATCATTCACCACACAGACTTTACCACAGATACAAGCTTCAGTGCCATGTTCTTTCCTTTCTCTCCATTTGCAATTCTGTTCTTGTTTCTGAACTTCAGCCGCTCTTACGCGTTGACTTACCTCCTCTGCTAACCCATACAGTGAGACCTGCAACAAGTTTGAAAGCCAATTTCTGTTCTGTTTTGTGCAACTCCAGTTCTAACAACAACCAAAAAAAAAAACACAAACCCACACCCAGAAAGCAGTAAGTATTGCTTAATAAACCTACACCATAAATCTATAGGCACATAGACTCCGAATGCTAGGTGGTATTTAATTTCACAAGCAACCCTACTGATTTAAGTCATATTTAATACGTGTAAGAGGCTATTTCTCATGTAACAAGTTTAGAAGTCCAAAGAATTCTTACCTCCTATTTTCACCACAACCACTCATCATATTCATTATCCTGTATATCTGATCACATGAACCACCATGCTCAGTAGAGATGCAGTATAAATGGAGGTAACAGGAAACCCATTCTTCCAAACTTCTCCATGACAAACATGGCATTCAATAAAATTATTCCACTGCCTGACCTGGAATTTTATGCTCCCTCTGAGGATGACATATTTTGCACCTATGAAGTCAATCACACACCAATGTTGTTTTTTTCTTTTATTACCCAGGGCTGGCAGAGCAGTTTCAGTAAAAATAATTTATACCAACTGTTTCCGGTTATGGAAATTCAAAGTCTTCAGCCAGTGGTTTTTATTCCTGGTGCTTGAATTCTCAGAGAAATAGTGAAGTGTAATTGATACCACATGCTTTTTATTGCTTTCCACATGAAAGAATCATGATTTTCAGTGGATCATGGAATTATGCTGTGGCCTTGTTCCAAATCATCAAATAGCAAGGTCACATGTGATGAAGGTGCAGTGATCAAAACAAGAATGGCATGTATCATATCTCTGAGCTGAAAGCTCACTTCAGTTTGTCTGAGTAAAACCCAGCCAAGACATTTTCTGGGGTTTTCCACAGTCTACAAAGCATCTCCTTGTAAGTTACTGGAAGCAGTCCAAGAAAATGTGCAAATATTCATCACCAGACAACAAGATTACAAAACACCCTCATTTCTAAGAGTCCATCAGAGCCAAGCCAATTGCTTCAGCCATTGCAGAAATGTTAGTAACTACCAAACATGAAAATAACTACACTTACGGTGCACTGGCATAGGAAACTATTCTCTTTCTCCCACCTGCTGAAACATTGTTCCCTGTTTTGAGTATTAATTCATCTGCTTTATACATTTGCTTCACAAAGTCACAACTAGAGGAAGATTTTTAGAAAATCCTACAAATTCTTCATCTTTGGGAAAAGAAACTTTTCACTCAGTGAACAAATCTAGATCAGATTCACAGACTGAATCCTTCGCCATTCTTCCACTCATTCTGTGATGCTCCTTCGCACCTCTGCTTCTACTGTATCATTTCAAGCTGAAAATTTGCTGGAAGAAGAACATCACCTTAGCGATTGTCTTACACAATGGAGCAATTAAGCACACATACAAGGATTAGTTCCAGCATCAAGTGACAGTCAAAAACTCTCTAACAAAGTCACTACAGTGCTTCTAGTTTGGGCAGAGCTTCAATACAGAGATGACATCGTTCTCAGAAAGTTTGCTTTCTGTGTCAGACAAGAACAACTTAAGACAGGGAATGCCCAGGCAGCAGTTGTCTGGACTGTGGAAGGCTGAACTGCTTACAGAGGTACTGCACATTCACTTCTCACTGCCCCAGCAACTCCTCTTTTTATCCAATATACAAAACTCTTTCTACAATAATGTACAAAGTACCAAAAGAATTAATCAGAGGCTGAAAACCCACTTAACAGTTCATGATGCAAATATTGCCATCTAAAGTGCAGTTGGTATGGTTTATCCAATGGTAGGACTTTTGAAGAGAAGCAGGAAACAAGGCAGATTTTATCTCTTGGTATTTCTCAGACAGGAAATTTAATTTTGTTGCCTTCTGGAAGGATTTAAGTTGCAAAGACTTTTGAAGGAACACAGTGGCAGTACGACCTAAATTAATAGTTTTACAGAGAGGAAAGAAGAAATTTATGGCAGGGACTACATTATAATCCAGTATCTTGGCCCTTGTTAAAGACAGAACAAAATTTGCCCTGGGGTTTCAATGACTCAGTGGATGATACTAGAATCTCTGTCACCGTGGCTCTTCCAGGTTACAGAGAAATTTAAGAAGAGGGCAATCCTCCCTCAAAACCTAGATATGCAAACAAGACAGAGGTACAGCCTCAGTCCTTTCTGCACACAAAATACAACATGGGAATTTTGCTATAGTTCCCCCTACTTGTCCATAGATGAATTTGCTGTTCAGACCAGAAGGAGAAAGCACAAAGAACAGAATGAAAAAGTAACAACAAAACCAACTCTAGCTCATGTTCACCCATTTGACTGGCTGACACTGAAAATTGGGCCACGCTACAATCAGTGACCAGCAGCATCCCCATCAGATGTTTGCACAGGCTGGCAATCCTCGCTAGAAATGTGTGAACTGCTTTTGGTCCATCTTGAACCAATCCTGCATCCAATCTTTGAAGCATTCTGCACACACGGGCACAGGACACACAGGCAGCTGTTACTCTGGCAGCACTTCTTTCCTACCTAGACACCTACCCTGCAGCCATGTGTCCTCCAGAGGAAAACACAGGAGGATAGGCCAGGAGGTTAATTGCTGAGAACATTTAAGGGGGTTCTGGGATTTGCTGGATGAATGGAGGTAGCTACAGAATAGAACAAGGCCACCAGCGCTTTCCATTATAAAATTTGAACTTACCCTAGGAAAACGTTCCTTTTCCTTTCATGGGATGTTCAAAGTATGAACCAGAAAGCTTCATTTTTTCTTCAGGAAGCAGAAAAATACCCAAGAATTCTCTTTGAAATGAGAGACTAAAAGACTTCTTCATTTGTTCATAATAGAACAGTATCTGCTGCAAGACAAGATGAAAAAAGATCTATTTTATTAGCAGCATGCACATATATGAGGTGAAAGTCAAATGTTTACCTATTAAATACACATGTACACCTAATATATACAAATATAGATATTTGTACATGTGGAAATATCTATCAAGCCCAATATCTACCTAAAAGCCAAGATGTTACACTCAGAGGACATTTTGTATCTGCCTCTGTTTTCTGGAATTGGTTATGTATGCAGGACTACCCTTGCAGCTCTCTTATTTTTCTTTTCTCTACCCTACTTTTCCTTTTAAAATTACACATTCCTGGGTGTCTGCCTAAGGGAATTTGGATATTCTCAAAGAAAAAGAACGCTTATGTGTGTCTCAGCAAGGGGAAATAAGATGTGTTTTTGCTGGAAATTGCTACAGGGGAAAGAAAAGGACTGGGGAGGGATCTGAAGTATTAAACCCCATGTAAGTCCAACTCCCTGTTGTGAATTTAGCAGCATTTTACAGCCAAGTTTGATTTGTGTGTCTTGCCCTCATTTTCATAAATAATTTGCATGTATGATAAACACATACCAACTTCAACCTCTAATGTTAAAACCTCTCACAAATGAGCTTCTGTTTAAGTACTGTTGGGTAAACAATACTCAAAGAAGTCAAGACACTGTAACAAATAATTGGAGATGATGACTACAGCCATGAAATGCTTTTGCCAGGGGCAAATAAATTAATAATCTTGCTGTTGTACCATAGCATAACTTATGCAAAATGCTTATCTTTAATATTTATTTAGACATGTGCAATGAGATAGGAAGCTATGGCTTCTGTGAAATCCCCTGGAGGAAGCTTGTAGAGCCAACACATCAGGGTTTTCTTTTGATGCTCTGTTCTGTAATACCCTTTGTATGTGTTTCCCAGCTTTATACACACAAGATTAGAAGCAAAACAGATCAATTCTCCAGTGGAAATTTTGCCATGTGGCTTCAGAGGTGGCAAGGGATTCCTTACTGCAGCCACTCCACAGTTCCTGCCTCCTGAATTTTTTTGTTTGAAAATAGGCACTAGAAGTAACGATACATGACAATGACAAAGCACCACTCTCAGGTTGCTGCCTTCTTCTTCAGTTATCTTCTAGGGGTTTACTAGGAGGGTCTATGCTAAGTGTTCTTTCAAGTTATAAGGATATTTCTGTCCTGTGGCACACTTTGCTTCTCCTGAATACACACAGAGTATATTCCCATCTGTAACACTAAATCCATCTGGAAATTGACTTCAATTTCACACAGCTTGAGGCTGGAGTACCTCTCCTATAAGAAGAGATTGAGAGAGTTAGGGCTGTTCAGCCTGGAGAAGGATCCGAGGCGACCTTATTGTGGCCTTTCAGTATCTTAAGGGGGCCTACAAGAAAGCTGGGGAGGGACTTTTTAGGATGTCAGGTAGCGACAGGACAAGGAGGAATGGAACAAAGCTAGAAATGGGTAGATCCAGACTGGATGTTAGGAAGAAGTTATTCACCTTGAGAGTGCTGAGACCCTGGAACAGCTTGCCCAGGAAGGTGGTCAAAAGCCCATCCATGGAGATGTTTAGCCCATCCATGGAGATGTTTGAGGCCAGGCTGGATGAGACTCTAGACAGCCTGATCTAGTGTAAGGTGTCACCACCCAGGGCAGGGGTGTTGGAACTAGATGATCCCTGACTGATTCTATGATTTTTGTTGTTGTTGGTTTTGTTTGTTTGGTTGGTTTTTGGCAGGGAGGAGATGGTGGGGTTTTTTGTTGGTTTTATTTTGTTGTTTGGTTGGTTTGTTGTTGTTGTTGTTGAATATATACCAAAAAATAACCAAACCAAATGAGAGGAAGCACAAACTTTTAAATACAAACAAATGAAGCACAAGACAGACCTATCTCAGATTCATGCAGCTTGTTCAACCCAGCTAGTTGGATTAACGTTTTTACTGGGCGCTCAGACTTCTCATCTACTCCAAAGCAAATGATTTAGAGCAGAACATTTAGAATGCTATCAACTCTGTGAAAAGGGCAATGTGGCTTCACCTTGATACTGCAACACAGCCACTGTGGTCAGTTATGTTCTTTGCATCACTTCACAGACTTTAACAAGGACTTCAGGGCCAACAGCATGAACACAATTATCCATCTCCCTTTTTACTTCACCCTCTCCTGTGAGAACATTCTGAGCCATCTGCTATCAGCACCAGTAGGTCTCCAGTCCCTGTGAGTGTGTGAATTAGTTCAGGGTCAAAGAACACAAAAATTTCTTTTCCCAAATGTTGGTTCCTACATTGCCTTGCAAGCCACACCTGTCACAACAATCCCATCTCAAATATACTCTATGCCCACAACTCATCACAAGAGTTGCATAAGTATAGGACAGCAGGGGAGTTAATTTTTTTTTCAGAGTTCTCACCATGGATCAGTATGAGTGAATGTTCTGTTCATTTTTAAAAGGTGTGTTTTTCCTTGAGGAACTCTGATTTAGTACTTAATTTTAATGCAATGCAATCAACCACAGGGAAGAGGCATCCCTTGTGAGCATGAAGGAATCATTCCCAGAGACTGCCACTACTGCTAGCAGACGGAGCTGTCACCAAAGCAAGATCTAAATCCCAGTTCAAGGAACTCCCCAAAGCAAGGCATCCAGGAGACAGATGATGAACTAGTTCTCTGCTTCCCAGCTTAGCACACATCTACAACTACCTGAGGGGTGGTTGTGGCCAGGAGGAGGTTGCTCTCTTCTCTCAGGTGGCCAGCTCCAGAACAAGAGGACACAGCCTCAGGCTGCGCCAGGGGAAATTTCGGCTCGAGGTGAGGAGAAAGTTCTTCACTGAGAGAGTCATTAGGCACTGGAATGGGCTGCCTGGGGAGGTGGTGGAGTCGTCGTCCCTGGGGCAGTTCAAGGCAAGGTTGGATGTGGCACTTGGTGCCATGGTCTAGCCTTGGGCACTGTGGTAAAGGGTTGGACTTGATGATCTGTGAGGTCTCTTCCAACCTTGGTGATACTGTGATACTGTGATACTGTGATACATCAACAACTACATTTTTCAGTGCAGAATTCAAGCATCCGTGTCTTCTTAGCAGATACTGACAAGCTGCTTGGGTACCAAGTATTTAATTTCTACCTGCTGTCTACAAAATTATGAATCATGAGAACTGCTTTTTAAACCAAGTGACTACTATTGTCCCATCTCACCTTCCATTACACCCAGGAGAGTCTCCCTCATGTCTTTAATAAGAATAGACTCTGGCCAACAGAGCATTTTCCCTCAGTGGTGGGAAGGAAGTGCAAGCCACCATAACCACATTAAGAAATATCAGAAACACATAAGCTGTCTGTTACCCAGATCTGCTCAAAGTTAATACCCCACCCAGCAGATTGACAGCCAGACCTCTGCCCCAATGTGGAGATGATCACAGGAGCAAGGGCTGCATTTCTAAATAAGTCCTTAAGCACTCTCCACAAAGGCTGCACAAGGCAAAACCGAGAACAGAAAGAAGTGGCCAGAGCAGCAATTTGTTCCATATTATTCCAGGAATATATTCTCTTTTGTTTTAAAACAGTCATCTCTTCTTTACATTCTCATTACTTGCTCTAAGATCACTAAGAAAACAAGACACATTTATTCCATTTCCAGATGAACTCATAGTAGAACAATTTAACATTATGACAGACAACCATTCCTGCAAAGATTCTGCTAATTGCTACCATTTTGGTTTTTTTTTCTGGCAAAATTAGGATTCACAAACAGTGGAAACCATCCACCAAACAGCACATTATTCCATTATAATGCAAGGCTTCATAAGTGCTGATAATACACAACAGAGCACAGGAGTCACTGGTGTAAGCTGCTCTATGAAACTGGTTGGAAAATGTTTCCTTCCCCTCTGGCATTGTGCCTGCAATGCAGTAAGTTGAACAACCAGGATTTCACTGGGATTTCTGCTCACAGGAAAAGCACATACCACACAAAAGGATAAATAAAACCCCAATTATTTGGTCAAAAAATCCTAACAAACTAAAACTCTAACTCATCAGCAAACTTTCAACCTTTGAGCAGAGTGCAACACCTCACTGCAGGAGATATTCAGTTGTGTAAACATGGGTGTCCAGTGGCATTTCAGCCGCCTCAGGACCCATGAAAATGTCTCCAAGAGGCTGAGGAATGAGACAGGACCTCATGCCCTCCTGGGCAAATGCAGGCCCAAGTGAGTTGCCCTAGGGTATCTTCCATAACACAATAAGGCTTGATGCTTAGGCAACCAGATCCCACGAATGGCGTATGCTTCACCAACACTAACCTGCATGCTCAGATGTGTTCCAATAAAGTTACTTTTTTATTGCTGTTTTTTGGGGGGTTGTTATGAAAACAAGAGAGAAAAAAACATTATCAAAGCATGGAAAGAGCAGAGAAAGTCTCTAAAGACAAAGTGGGAAAATAACAGACAAAGAACATGGACTGAAGTGAGGAGTCCAGAGATCTCTCAACACAGATCCTGAAGAAGGAAATCCTATCTGCGAGGCCCTTTGGCAGCCATCCTCTCCTGCAATTGTCATTCACACTTCCATTTACTTTCTATCTCACCTTGCCGAGTAGAACAGCATCTGAGCTCTGCATGGTGGTAACAGGTGATGATAATCCTATGGATTTCCTTGAAGATACTATGGGAAATGAAGTTTTCACTGGCTGGCTCACACTTCTAATCAAAGCATATGAGTAAGAGTACAGGCGACAGCTGGGAGAGGAAGATCTGCTTCTGATTACAGGGGAGGAATATTGTACACTTTGTATGAAGGCTCCAGGACCAGAAATCATCCTACACCAATGCCAGCCTCTTCCTCTGAATTTTAACATTACTGACTCTGTGGCCATGGCATCCCAGCTGATGCATTTAGGAACAGCTGGTGGGTGAAAAGCTTTTGTGTTTGGAGAGCAATTTTGCACACAGTAATGCTTAAATTCTTTTGGAAGCATTGTACTCCTGCTCTTGAAAAGAAAAACAAAGAAACCTCAGTGAATGCAAGGAAACATTTCTTTTTTTATCCTGAGCATGGAGAATAACACTGATGTCTTAAAGGTATCAAAAGACATCACTTCAGAATGATTTCCTAAGAGATCAGTACAGCTATTAGCAGAAATAAATCAAGTTACAACCTACACTGTGCAAAGGTTCCCAGTTAAACTGCCAGTTACATCAGAAAAGACAGGTAGTACACATATATATGCTTTAAGTTCCCCAAACTATTCAATTTTAAACAAGGGGAGAACATTACAGCCTTCATTCACCATTTATGGCCACGCAGGTATAGCATGCACCATGACTAGATTCTGAAGTGCAAGGCAGTAAGAATCCTAGTTAACCCGCTACTCAGTCTGTGCAGTCTCCCTGGGCTGCCTGCCAAAGCTGCTTTGCACTGGAAGATCTGCTAAACTCAGAAACATAGGCAGAGCCATAAATACAGAAGGGAAGTGCACTCCCAGTGTGAGCCATGGGTTTTACACCCATTTTGCAGTGGTGTGGTTACATCCAGCACAAGCAATGAATCAGCCACTCCGTGCTGCATGTGCACTCAAACAACAGGAACTAGCTCACAGTCAGTGTAGTTGCATTTTATTTCTAGAAGCAGTAATGTTTTGTCCCTTCTCCAAGGAAATCGCAGAGGAATTTACATTGCAGAATGGACTCCAAAGCAAACACTCAAAGCCACAATGACCTGAGCTACCTTTCAAACCTGAAAAACATATAGCTAAGACAGCAGGACCCATTCTCAAATAAAGAACTGGAAAGCGGGTTTGTAACTCAGGCTAAGAGCAAGAATCTACTGCTTCAAGTATCAGTGCCAGTTTATGTAAACAGTACTGAATTGCACCTCATGGTCTCTCCAAATCAGCACTAACTCAGATCTTTGCACTCCTTTACTGGTCACTTATACAGAAACCTAAGCACCAAATTCCAAGAATGGAAGGCTAGGAAGCAATAGGCTCAATGGGTGTGTATGCTGCTTAGTTCAAGAAAATAAAGTGATAAATTCATAGCATGCTCATTTCCAGTAGTGTTCACTAACATAGAATGGATTTCTGCATTTAAATACAACTGCCACAAGTACCAGAATCCTTGCATGCCAGCTCTTACACCATTCCCATGAAAAGAAAAATAAAGAAAATGTTGAATGATATTGAATATGTGGGTTTCATTAAATGCATGTTAGCAGACCCACAATCATAACAAATTTGATCACAGAGGTAAACAAGCAGCAAAATGCCCCTAATTATTTGCAACTGTGCCATTAATGCCAAATCTCCTCCAGTCTGAACCCATTTTAAGAAGTTCAAGTTCAGACTGTTGCAATGCCATGTATTCATGTTTGATGCAACAGCCAGAAAAATAGAGCCATTACCAGCTCCATGTCCTCGTCGCAAATGCCTTCTGTCCAGCCCTTTGATGTGGATACAGAAAACATGCCGCTCAATTTCACGTCAGTGTTTCAGTTTACTTTGCTTCTTGCTTTACATACAACATATGTTCAGTTATTAGAGGTTTGCTGCACATTACATCACTTTTACAAGTGACCTCGTGAACTTGCTCCACTAATTCAGAAGGATTAGCGACATTTGCTCAACATTTCTTTGAACTTACTTCTACTAAAGGATGGGCTGCTGAACAGAAGTTCATCCTCTTGCAAAAATAACAGAAAATAAGCCTTGGTATCTGTTAAAAACGTGTATCAGCCCACAGTCTCCTCTTGCAACAGGTAATTACTTTTGATAACACACAGAACTTTGATCAAACCCTCATACTCTGTTGAAACACGTTCACCCCCATCGTCTTATGCAGTTCCAGTGGCTAAGCTGCTTCAGCTTCAATTACTGCAGCCTGGCTCTGACAGATCACAGAATGAAGTAGCCACAGTAAAAGATTCAGAGTTCTAGATTACAGCTCTTGCCAAAATATTCCTACTGAATCTGAGGCATTTGACAGTTGACAGTTCTCAAACAGCATCTGGCACTGAAAATACCTTTTTCTTTCTTTCACCAAAAAAAAAAAAAAGGCATTTTTTTCTACTTTAGAGAAAATTTCACCTTTAATTAAATGAGCCATGCAGCCATTTTTAGTTCTAGATATCTAAGGTGTTTATTTCCAGTGAGGTAAACATTTTGGGGTTTGGTTTATGTGCAGATTTGTAAATGGAGAATGAGCTGAGGAGCAGACACAAAAACATATGAATAAACCACAGCGCAGTGCAAAAGCAACGCACAATTTTAACTGAAAATTATCTCTGTCCCACCCTGCTGTTAAGATGCTGGTTTTGCTCTAGTGCCAGATGAAAAAGGTTTATTAAAAAAACCCTCAAGGGTCATTTCTTTGCCACTTTGTGTTTCAAAACCTTGAGTTATAAAACTCACTTGTCCAGTGACAAACGCAGCCACAAAAATAATCTTTTAATGATGGTGATGCATCTGCCTCCATCTCTCTCTCCTCAGAGTAGCACATACCAAACTGTAACAATTTTTTTTTATTCCAACTCATTGCTCTGCAAAATAGGAAAACCAGAGGTCAAAACTCAATCCAAGTTCCCCCAGTGTGAGTGTCATTGAAATACTGGATTAAAGGAACAACATCTTCCTGCACGTCCTGAAAGTGGCACCAACCATTGTGCTGAATGTAGAGCATTTTTCTCTTCATGCCCAATATCTGCACCCTGCAGGCTGCAAGCACAACAGAGTATGGCACCTTCAGCAAACAAAGAGTTGCAAGACTACTCATATCTAGAACAGTAACACTAATATGCTTCCTAGTCTAGCAAACAAACAGGGCTTCAGTGAACATGTTGTGGGCTTATACTTAAGCACTACAAAGACACTTCTGTGTGTGCCTATTTTCCAGCAAATTACAGTAAATCCAACACAGGTCTTTCTAAAAACCCATTAAATGAAAACATATCCACATTTCTGTCTTTAGTCACTTCCCACACATACTTTCCCTTTGTTTACAGCTTTTGTTTCATGGAGCTGGACCCAAATTTTTAATATTTTTTTTGATCCACCCAGAAACACGTAGGATACACATTCTGAACATGTGTACAACCAAATCATCTCTAGGATACTCAGTACCCAAGTAATTTTTGCCACATTTACATTCAGTTACAACTTACTCAGGATTTCATAGAAGTCCTTAATATGAGGACACGGGCACAGAAGGAATACATTTTAAAACCACATCATTATTTCTTGGCATACTTAAAAAGCATTTGGACATCATCCCAGCTACGCTGCTGCAAAAGCACAATGCCTTTGGCCTGAAATGGCTCAGACTTTCACGAAGGTGAAATCATGTATCTCAGCCGTCATGCCTGGTTTCCCACTTGATTTTATGAAATCTCTAACTCACTACATCATGTGTACTTCCTATAGATAACAGCATCAATGCCAGGAGGAAGGAACTGTAACTCAAGAGAGAAATAAATGAAGCAACAAGAACGGGAAAAAGGTTTTCCTGTGTATGTTATAAGGGTAAAAATGCAGGAAGTGCACATTCACAAAGCACATGCTATGCTTTCTATGGCTCTTCTTCACATCCAACTCTTGTCTCTCTCCAACTGCAGAGAGACAGCTTTTCTTATGTACATACAGCACTTAGCACAACTGTCAAGGACCTCTAGACTCTACTGAAACAGGGAACAAATAAGATAATGGAGCACATGCTGTTTAACATCAACAAATCCCTAGACTGAATATTTTCCCTGAAACAATCAGCATCTTTCACCTATTTGTTGTGTTTCATAGCACTTGTTTTATATACAGAAAGCTGAGAAGGGAGTGGAGTGTTAAAATTAACTGTTATGTCAGCCCATTTTTTTTGGCATAAAACAATATAATATACTGTTATCATCTAAATCTAATCCAGGCTGGAAATGGACCAGAGCTGTGCCATCTGAAATACAGTTTGAATATTCTCACATATTTTAAATACATAGGTAAAAATACACATTAAAAGTAGGGCTTTTTTTTTCCACACAAGGAAAATAAAAGAAGAAGTAATTATAAAGACATAGCCAAGTTTTAAACCAACCCAAATCCAAAGAGTAAGCCCCAAGCAAGCATAAATTATGTAGTGTCCTCACTCAATAGTAAAGCCACTGCTGCATCTGTGTCTTGAGGGGCAGAGATGGGAGGATTCTGTTACCAAATAAACCACAATACTTAATATGACACAGTTTTTTTGAGCAGATGATAGGCCAAGAATGTTGCTTTAGCATCATCATATATAGCAATTCCACACATTCTCATCATTTGGATACTGCCAGCAGAAAAAAATGCCAAGCAATGTCTGAGAAGACAGAGGTCCTCTGCACTCTCACTTATCTACTGAAGGTTGCCCAAACTCAAGAAATCTCTGCTGAAGCTGACAGTTGCCAGATGGCTATTAATTCAATGATAACAAAGGAAACTAAAATCACTGTTTGGTACATCAGAAATCTAAAGCTTACAATTCCATTGTATTTCCTAGAATAAGACAGCACAGCACTGTCCTCTCTTCCCCTGCTAATGAAAGACAATTTATAGCATGTCTGTCCTATCCATTAATAATTCACATGCAGGTCAGTAACAATCTTCTGGTCAATTTTAGGCAATCTTATTTCAGTAAGCAATGTCTGTGTTCCTTCAGCTGGGTCACAGAAACAGATTTTCATCTAATGAAAAGTCAACATAAGTCTCTTGAACTCTGTGCATGTGTTAGTTTACACACCACTCATAACCAGAGCTGACAGTTTCATTTTGCAGTTCAGTTTTCTGATTTTTCAGCCTTTAAAATCAATTTTTACCCTTTTTTGCCTGGATGTAATTTCCTTCAGAAACTCTATGACAAGATAAATTTCCACAGGCTGTAACTCATCCTAAAGAAATCTCTGATCTGGGAGGACTTTTAATGACATAAACAAACATTTCAGACTGGAATGCCAAAACTTAGGATCTGATAACTGTTTACATACTTGACTCTCATTGTGCTAGTTTGAAGCAGCTAAAATGTTTTGGTGAGAAGAACCAGATTACAGGCTGTGTGGAAAGAAAACAATGGTGATGTCTACTTCACTCACAGTCTTGTTGAGATGTATAGGAACAAGAAACAAAAAACATTAGATAATTACTCCTGCTGGGGCTACTGGCTGAACCTCTCTCTAACCTCACCCTCCATTTTGGGCTAACCCACTTTGCTTCTTAACCTCTGGCCAAACCTCCATTCTTCTTTGGGACTGGGGTAAGGTTGAGAGGGGTAGGGGAAAGGTGCAGGGGTGGTTGAGAGCCCCTCCTGGGGACTCAAGTTTCTGGGAGGGGAGTTATGTTTATGTATTACCTTTTACCTTGTATATTTCTGTCTATAACTGTATATACTCTAAATATCTGCTTGTATATTGTGCCAGCTGTAAATATAAGCTTCATTCATATTTCCAGAGCCAGATGACTCTAATCTGGGTGATTTTCTAAAGTGGGGGGGAGGGGGGGGGGCAGGCAGGGGCAAGGAACACCCAAACCATCACACTCATGGGAACTGAACATGTCTGAAAATGACAAGAACTTGTGCAAAATAGTTGCAGTTTCTTGATTGACTGCCTCCTCCTGACATCTTATTGAGTTTTACACCTTTGTCTTTCTACAGCAAGATAAAACTCTAGAATAGTATTTGAAGGAAATGAGTTTGTCTGGAATGACACTGACACACTGAACTATAGCTAGATAAAAAATATCAAGCAAATTACTCATTTCCATGAGTTTAGTGGAACATGAGTTCACCTATCACAACACTTGACTTCTTTCATCCTTCAAGAGACTAACTGGTAAGCAGATTTTAGTTACGTGCCTGACAGCACAAGGCAGATGAATTCTGACTCGCCCACCAATCCCAACCACAGAGCACTCACACCCTTCTCCAATAGGAAAGGGAAACAATGCCATATGACTTAGCTGAAATTCAATGCTGTTTGGATTTCAAACATGAGATTAACACACTGAAAAACGCAACCACAAATAGCAGCACTGAACAGTAGAGAAGGAACATATCCAGCCTCACAGAGATTCCTTCAGAGGATATAGAAGTGAAATTATTCAAAGAGCTACTCACTGTAGACCTTTCATTTGGATCCAGTTAAAATGTAAGCAACACTTGAAAATTTGTTTGTTTTTCCACTTCCTGTGTTATGCAATCTACTCAAGTTACACGAGGCTGTTTTTTCAGCTGGATCACAACATGGTAGCATTTGCAGAGCAGTGCTGATGTTTCATTAATGATCTCCATAACAAGAAGATCATTGTTTCCTTTTATGTAAATGCTGGCTAAGTTACAATCACATTAAAATCTACTACATTCTTTTTGGTGGCCCAGTATCAGAGAGAGGGTCATGCTTCCTACCAGTAAGGACACTCCAACAATGTGCAGTCTATTTTGGGTGAGTGCCTGGTGATTAAAAAAGCCACACAGTTAATGAAGTCTGCCAGTAAAGAAATCTCAGTTGTTCGCCTTAAAAAAAGCCCATGAACTTGGTCTGTTAGGTGATATTCAAACTACTCCATGTAAAAAACATTTGATACAGCTGACATCCTTCCCAGTCAAAGAATCCCACCCAATAGCTAACAGAATAGAGCGTTGAATTCTAGCTTTGCCTCAGATTTCAGAGATTTTAGTCTAATCCGTTATTTCATTCCTCATTTATCAACCAGAAACTAGAAAAGTATTTTTCTTTCCTTTCTTTAACTACTGATTTAAACTGTAATCTTACTAGTTAGGAATAGCTAACTAGAGAGGTGCAAACCAGTACAAAGTAGAAGCAGCAGAAGACTGCAGCATACACATCAAATAAAACTAATTGTTAGAGTAACATCTTCAACTGACAGAGAGGTTTCATTTGGGAAACCACTCAGCAGATGTCACATCCCAAATCGAAATCTTTCAGCATAGTAATGAACTATTACCACTGTAAAAAAAAGAAATCACACAGTGGGTAGAATCACACTTACTTTTAGGAGCAAACTGGCAGAAAAATGCTGACCATTTATGTTAATCCCAAACACTATTCCAAGCTGAAAATGGGGGTTTCAGAACAAAGGTTGTTTTACAGTGTTAGTACTAACTTTACTGAACAGAAAAACATGCCCAAAAATCCATCCAGTGCCCTTGCCACATACAGGCAATGTGGCAACACTGACCAACACTTAGAAAAGCAGCATTCACACCAACTAGAGATGCTTTAAGGAAAAAACACCAAAAGGTGTAACAAATAAGATATCTGTGACAAATATTCTTTTAAAGGGTAAACAATAAAACCCACACACAACGCTAGTAACAAAGGTAGTCAATAAAAATGTCACATTTAATCTTTTAATTGCCTTTAGTAGATTTCAGAGGCAAAAACTCATGTTAAGAAAACACTGCCACTAGCTGCAGCCCACAGGAGTGCCATGCAATGGGCACATCACTGCACAAAGACAATCCTAGAGGAACACATCACCTAATCGTCCCCAGCATTGCCTCCCTCTCTTGCTCACTACTTATGGGTCTCGTTTCGTTTCTTCTTTAGCAAGTACTGAAGTGGTAGATAACTACAAATGTTACCAGGAATATCTCAGTATCTACATTTCCAGTAACTCCATGGACACACAAGCACAACAGTCATAGAATCAAGCAGGTTGGAAGAGACCTCCAAGATCATCCAGTCCAACCTATCCCCCAGCCCTGTCCAGTCAACTAGACCATGGCACTAAGTGCCTCATCCAGTCTTTTCTTGAAAACCCCCAGGGATGGCAATTCCACCACCTCTCTGAGCAGTCCATTCCAACGACAAATCACTCTCTCTGTGAAGAGTTTTCCCTCCTAATATCAAGCCTATACCTGCGCCGGCACAACTTGAGAATGTGTCCCCTTGATCCGATGCTGGTTGCTTGGGAGAAGAGACCAACCCCCACCTGGCTACAATGTCCCTTCAGGTAGTTGTAGACAGCAATAAGGTCACCCCTGAGCCTCCTCTTCTCCAGGCTAAACAACCCCAGTTCCCTCAGCCTCTCCTCACAGGGCTGTGTTCCAGGCCCCTCACCACATTCATCACCCTTCTCTGGACATGTTCCAGCATCTCAACATCTCTCTTGAATTGAGAAGCCCCAAACTGGACACAGTACTTAAGATGTGGCCTGACCAGTGTTGAGTACAGGGGCAGAATAACCTCCCTTGTCCTACTGGCCACACTGTTCCTGATACAGGCCAGGATGCCATTGGCTCTCCTGACCACCTGGGCACACTGCTGGCACTCAAAACAACCTGTTCCATGACCTTGCCTGGCACTGAGGTCAGACTGACAGGTCTGGAATTTCCTGGTTCCTCCCTCTCACCCTTCTTGTGGATAGGCATCACATTGGCCAGCTTACAGTCTTTGAGGACCTCTCCAGTGAACTAGGACTGTTGATAAATGATGGAGAGCGACTTGGCCAGCTCATCTGCCAGCTCTCTCAGCACCCTAGGGTGGATCCCATCCGGTCCCATGGACTTGTGAGGATCCAAGTGGCTCAGCAGGTTCCTTACTTCTTCCTCCTGGATTACATGGGGACTATAGTGGTCCCTGGCTCCATCTGACAGCTCAGGAGGTCAGCTGTCCTGGCGACAACCTGTCCCACTATTGAAGACTGATGCAGAGAAAATGTTAAGTACTTCTACCTTTTCCTCATCCCTTGTTACGATATTCTCCTCTCCATCTAATAAGGACTGGAGGTTGTCCATGCCCCTTCTTTTGCCATTAATATATTTATAGAAACATTTTTTATTCTCCTTAACAGCAGTAGCCAGCCTAAGTTCCAAATGGATTTTTGCCTCTCTCATTTTTTTCCTACCAGACCTAGCAATGTCCTTGAATTCTTCCTGGGATGCCTCCCCTTTTTTCCAAAGGTGATACATCCTCTTTTTTCTCTTTAATTCCTTCAGAAGCTCCTTGCCCATCCAGTCTGGCAGCCTCCCTTGTCGGCTCATTTTCCAGCACAATGGGACAGCCTGCTCCTGTGCCACCAGGAGTTCTTTCTTGAAGTAGGTCCTATCTTCTTGGACCCCTTTGTTTTTAAGGGCTGTTTCCCAAGGAACTTTCTGAGCTAGTTCCTTAAATAAGCCAAAGTCTGCCCTTCGGAAGTCCAGTGTGGAGGTTCTGTTGCTGCCCCTCCTGGTTTCACCATATATTGGAAACTCTCTACATTCATGGTCGCTGGACCCCAGACAGCCTCTGACCACCACATCTCCCACCAGCCCCTCTCTACTTGTGAAGAGCAGGTCAAACAGGGCTGCAGCCCTGGTAACAGCTGAGGTAAGAAGTTGTCCTCCAAACTCTCTAGGTACCTAGGCCTCTTCTCTGCAGTGTTAAAGTCACAGCAGATGTCTGGCAGGTTAAAGTCACCCACAGCAACAAGGGCAGGTGATCTTGAGGCAGCCTCCAGTTCCTTAAAGAATGATAAATCACCACCTTCTTCCTGGCTGAGTGGTCTGTAACAGACTCCAACCAGGATATCAGCCCTGCTGGCCTTCCCCTTAATTTTCACCCATAGAGACTCAACCTGATCATCCTTAATCTCTATTTCCATGACATCCAGAGCAACCCTAACATACAGAGCCACTCCTCCACTCCTCCCTTGCCTGTCTGTCCTGAAGAGTCTGTAGCCATTGACTCTAATTGTGTGAATCATCCTACCACGTTTCTGTGACGGTGACAACATTCTAGTTTGCCTCTTGTACCAAGGTTTCCAGCTCCTCTTGTTTATTACCCATACTGTGTGCATTACTGTACACACAAACTGGGCTGCTGGTTTCACCCCTATCTCTGGCCTACCATCCTCAGCCTCCTTTGGCTTGTCTCTAGCACTGTTGTGTTTAACCCCCTCCCCATTCCAGCCTAGTTTAAAGCCCTTTCAGCAAGCCCAGCCAGCTCATGTGCCAGGATCTTTCTCCTTCTCTGAGACAGTTGCACTTCATCTGTTGCTCACAGATCTGGGGCCATATAAAGTTCCCCAAGATCAAAGAATCCAAAATTTTGTTGGTGGCACCAGCCCCTGAGCCACTTGCTAATCAGGCCTGATTTCCTGCTCCTCCCAGCATTCCAACCTGCAACTAAGGGTATAGATGAAAAGATCAACTGGGCCCCCAATCCCTCAACTACTTTTCCCAGTGCCTTGAAATCCCTTTTGATTGCTTTTAGACCTTTGGTATCAACTTCATCATTTCCCACCAGTATAATCAACAACGGATAGTAATCAGAGAGCTGCACTACAGTAGGCAGCCTTCTGGTAACATCCCTGACCCGGGCCTCAGGGAGGCAGCAGACTTTGCCGTGGGAGGGGTCTGACTGGCATATGGGGCCCTCTGTTCCTTTCAGAAGGGAATCACCAATAACAAATAACCTCCTCTTTTTCTTTTGGGTACAAGTTCTGATGTGAGGGGGGAACTGATTTAATTTAGTCAGCCTCCCAGATGGTGATGCTTCTGCCTTCAAAACCACCTCACCCTCAACCTCTAGTGCCCTATATCTGTTGTCCAACTCTTGAGTGCTCCTTTGAATGAACCTGTCTGCTCTGAAAACATTAGAAAAAAAATGGTTTAAGAATGATACTTAAGCAGTAAAATAGCTACAGCATGCAGGGAGTAGTGATGGCTACATAATCAAAGACACCTAGGGTATCCTAGGGACCTCAAACTCTGCATAATTACTTATAACAAATTCAAATGGAAATGAAGTGTTAACTTTTCTTTACACAAAAGCCCTCCTGCTTTCTACCACTTGCAGTCACATTTTCCTTGGTCACATCTCATCCTAGTAATCCACAGCAATGTGAAGCCACAGCAGTGAGAGTTTGAGAAGGGATCAAGATCTGGCAGATGCCTCTCAAGGAAGGCTTTGAAAACACTGAAAAATATTGGTTCAAGTTTTGAAATCAGCAGGGAATACACCACTCATTTTGTGCTTTTGTTCTTCTTCTTGGAAGGAAAATAGATGAGTACATCTTTCCAGATTTCTTGGAGAAAGATCTAAACAGAACGACAGCCAGGAAAGGAAGAGAAGAGAAGTTGACATGTGTAACATCGACAATAACTTAAAGGGAAAAGAGGAAAAAACCCAACAAACTTATAGGGAAGCAGATTTTGTCTTTTATCTAATCTACTCCAAGAATTCTATTAAAATAAGAGAAAATGTTCAGTGGGATTGAGAACACAACAGTAAAATCTTCCAAGGAAATACTTTTGGCATGTGCCAGGACTTCTGCAACAGCTAAAATTCCAGATGCCTCTATTTCACATGCAAACCCACCTCACCTTAGACAAAATGATGCATTCCTTCTGTATCTTGTTTATCCTGTTTTCCCAGCCTCTGAGATATTCTCTCAAAATTCCATACAAAACTATGGAATCCTACCCAAAGCTTCACAGATAGCTGTTTCCTGTAGCCTTTCTGCTTGCAGTCTACATGTACCTCAGTGTCCTTTCACCATGCACACAGAAAAAGGTACCTTTACTGATATTAATTATACTAAATAGGATATGTGCCATACAACCCGTGAATTGCTGCTGGTTCTCCCTCCAAGCACAACCACCTAAACACTTGAGGGCTCTTTGGTACCAGACAGCAAACACTGTTCAAATAACATCAGCAATTTTCAGCAGGTAATGTAGTAACAATAGCAGATGGTGCAAATAGCCTGGGCTGTCAGGAAAAGAAAGCGACCTTTTAGTATCTTTACTTCTACTAACTCCAGTGTAAACTGTGGGGTTAAAAAGACCTTGACATTAGGTGGCAGGCTGGATTAAACTTCCTTAAGATGGGTTGAAATAACACTGGCCTTTCACTGAAGACAGCTTTATTAAGCCATTAAAGGTGCTTGACATAATCAAACAGATGAAACGCTCTGTTTCCATGCAAAGCAAAACTACACTCAAGGCCACCTCAGAACCTGAGCTACACAGGTGAAGGTGTTCACTGGATATTTTTGGCAGAACTGTGCATCTCTACATCTGAAATGAGATGGTGAAACAGTACTGACAAGAAAAAAGAAAATCAAAGCCAGTCAAGAAGTCTGACTACGAATTGTGCGCATATACCTGAAAAAAAAAGGCTTTGATTGAAAGCAAAAGTTTTATGCTTACTAGTTCACATAACTTCCTGGAATTGTCCTCAAAGAACTCTTAAGATTTTTTTGAAAGGATTTTTCTTTTTAATTCTATATTGAGAAAAGGAGTTTTGTACCTTCCTTGTAAACAAGTAAGAGTTTGTTGAAGATTTTCTTTATATTGCCATCAGTCTCCTCTCATAGTGGAAATTCCCTGCAAAACCCTGCTATTACTGCTATGGAAAAGTAACCTTTTTAACACTTTGTTGCTAGCATATTCTCAGAAGTTATTCTAGCAACAACACTGCAGTAGCAGACGAACAAGAATGATGTGAGGAAAAAAGAAATTCAGGCTCTGAAGTGGTAAATTTGTGTTCAAAATGTAAACATGGCCAAGTAGAAGGAAGGAAGAAAAAACTGCTGCTTAGTCAGTGATGCCTGTAGCACTTTGAAATTCTGGAGAGAGGTTTAAAATAAGAAAAAAGGGGGGAAAAAATCAAAAGCTTGGGAGAAAAAAAATGCAAAAAAATAGCAGCTGAAAAAGCATTATTGAGTGTTTCCAGAAGAAAAAGCTGGATGATGAGTTGCATGGAAAAATAAAGCATGGATCATTCAGTTTTGCTGATCACAGATGATATGATGTACGCTAAAACACTCACTATCTTTAACAATGTTCTCTGCCAATCTGAAGCTAAATCCAGCAAACCCTGTACTGTGTCCCTAAAGAGATGACTTACATCCACACACCATCAGCAAGATGGCTCTGTCCCTGCAAAGCTCCTACAACAAACCATTTCTGCAGGCTCTCCTACGTGATGCCTTTACTACAGCTCTAGCTGTGGGTATGTCAATATTGCAAGTCCACTACTTGGCAGAATGATTTAAGATTTTCAAGGCAGAAAAAGGCTCCTGTTACTGCTCCATTCTTGGCACAGTTACGCTTCAAAATCCATCACACTGGACATAAATGACACTCCTTATGGATGGTGGCATCAGCACAAAATAAAGATCTGAATTACCAGCATCACTGCAAAAGATTTTAGTGTAAGGAAACACCTGATTCATAGGCAGCTTTCCTCTTTTCCCCTCCTTACGTCTCTACTTAGACTTCCATTCCTGAATCACTACAGAGATTGGGAAAATCAGACGTAATCAACTCTGTTCACAGAGGTTATTTCTGTGTCTCTTGCTTCAATCAAAGAAATATGCAAGCATTTAGATTATCAGCAAATTAACTGCCTCGTGCTTCTGTCTCCACATCCATAATATGGAAGCATTATTCCTTCTTTCAAAAGCACCAGCAGAATCTTAGATGAAAACTGCTGAACACTTCCTTTTTCCTCTAGATCAGAGATCTGTTATTATGCCAGATCCTTTATCCAGTATTATGACCTGACTAGCTGCCCTTCAGTTCACTGAAACAACCAGAGCAACGAGCTGGAAGTTCTCAGCACTTCTTCCTACTCACTCATCATCCCACACAGCTATTTCACCCACACTTGGCTACTTGACTTTCTTTTCACAGCTAAGGACACCTGTTGAACTGCAACAGAAAGGGGTAAGAAAGCAAAAAAAAGGGAACCATGAGAGAACTTCTTCAGAAGAAAAGGAATCTGAATACTGTCTTGCCCAGCCTGATAATTACAAGGAAATGGCAGCATATCCAAATCATTACTGTGTATGAGGTAGCTCTGCCAGCAAATATCATAGTTCTAGCAGGCTCTGTTTAGCAGCATTTTTGCTGTAAAAATAATACTGCACTGAAGTGAAATATTTTGGCCTCACTCCAGTAAAAACCAAGGCAGGGTATTGTTGCTCTGGAAGAAAATTTTGCTCAATGGGATGGAAGCAACCACTGTGTACAGGAGAGAAAATTGAGCAGAAATGTCTCTTTGTTCTAATATTCTGGACTGAGCCTTGATTTCTCTCTCTGCTGTCAGGAAAAAAAAAAGTGAATACTCTGCAAGAGGTCTCAGAAGCAGACAGTGGTTTGAATATATGTTGCCTTGGTCTGGCATACTGCCTATTAAAACAGTTAGACATTTTCTTACAGCCTTAAGACCTTCTGGCTTTACTCTGAGTCAGACAAGTTCACCTAAAACAAAGCACAGGGTGTGAGTAAGATGGAGTCAGAGCGCACACATTTTATTACTGGAACCTACTAGGTATTTGAGAAATCCTGACACTCCAGACTAAGAGTATAAAAATAATATAAATATGGAGAACATGGCAATAATTCAGAGTGTTGAATAGAAAAACCTAACAAAACACATGTGCATCAGCCCTTCGGTGGCTATTACAATGAAGCGAAAACATCAATAGTTTGCAGAAACAGGCTACAGTCAAGACTCATACAGATAATGCTGTGACTGCTAGACTCTTACTTCCTGGCTTGTCACTGACACTGTTACCTTATAAAGCAACACTGGGCAGCAATTAAGTAGGCCCTTTGTTCACCACTAACTTAGCAGAGAGAAAGAAATGAATGAGCTTTCCCAGGTTGCAGTAGTTCCAGATTGTCTCTCAAAGGGCTGCATCAATTACTGTCACTTATTTGTCAGCGGTGTGCCATGATTAATTGGCAAGCTCCACATTTTTGTGTGCCTTACGTCATGCATGGCTCTGCTCCCCCATCTGCTTTTATTGGTGTTAGAGACCAAAACGTTCCACATCATGTACCTTGTCAAAGCTATATTAATGTCTCACAATGGACCCGAGCTAAAACAACTTAAAACCCTACAGATTACCTAAATGTGCTGAAAATAAAGATGTAAAAAGAAGTGACTGAAAGATTTAGTAGAATTGAAAGTTCAGACAAAAAAAAAAAGAGCAACAGACTTTAAACTCTCTTCAGCAAAACAAGAATGTTATGTTGGCAAAATAAGGGAATTTGTTGTCTGTACTAAAATACGTGGAACAGTTTTTATCGCCGATTCAGAATAAGTAGCATCTTTACAAAACCCTCCCCAGACATTTATGAAGTAGACTGTTACTTAGCAGGAAATAGTACATCAAAAACAGCCTTAAGTTTCCGTACCTCACATCCTTACTTTCCTATTTAGGAGGGTGTCTGAATGCCTCTTCTTTATTTTCTAAATATATCAGCACTCTATGGACATCCAGAGAAGCGACAGCAAGATACAGTGTCTGCAGAGAGGCAATCGCAGTATTGATCCTCTTGGCTCTGACAGCTACTTATCCGATGCTGTTGTGCAGAATAGAACAAAGCCCAGCTCTGAGAGACATGTCTGTTATCTGGGGGTTTATTGGTCCCAGAAGGCAAGTCTCCACTTGCACGATGCAGAGGTTGTTCATACCTCTCAGGTGTCATCAGCACCTTGGACAGTGTGAGCTTGGGCCTGACAGTGGCACAAAACAAAATGCAATCAAACCAGTCTCTGTGGTCCACACATACTCCACCACCCCACCACAGCCTAGGGACATCTCTGCTATGGCTTTTTGCCTCAATTTTCACAGCTTGGACCAGAAATACACTCGTTTTTTCCACATGCATCCAGAAGAGAACAGGATGCCAATAAAACAGTGGCACCAATGCAAGCTCTTGCCAGAGACAATTTTCTAGTATCACTGGCTGCTGTGCTTGTTAAGCTGTTCCCAGCAACAGCAGCAAAATGGAGAGGAAAAAAACAGGATCAGACTGAGCCTTTGTCTTGACCTCCATTTTATTATAAGGCCCTTCAGACTACTCTCTGCTGCTAGAATACCTCCTCCTTCTAGGAAACCAGTAACCTATTTCAAAGTTCTATCCAAGGATTCACCTCTCACACTTACTAACTTGTGATTTTGACCCCACAGTACCCGCTGCTTCTTCCCTGTAATCTGTTAGATTTTACAAGACAAAAGGCTATTTAAGATACTTTGCATTAACAGCCACATTGCCACAACAATAGTGCCTGATAGGTCATTCCACATTAGCTGAGTTTTCTGTTCCCAGCTGTAAGTCATGAATACAACACACATCCTTCTCTCAGTCCTGTAGTGAAATTCAAAACTGCATCGGCTTGGAAAACAGAAACAATGAAAGTGACAGATTATTTGAGTGACTCAGAAAACCACAGAATGTGTACATAATATTTTGACTGTCTGGGCCTGGATTTCCATTTTTATGCATTATTTACTATATTCTACCTTGCAGGCTTACATATACTAATCCTGCTGGATGTATTCAGCACAGGGAGTGATCCCTGGCCTCCAGTTTGGAAACAATTTAGTACTTCTGCAAATGCAGCAATATTTTAGATAGAAATTATAGGTGGTATTGGCAAAGTGTTATGCTATAGAAGGCTCTGATGTGTTCATTTTATGATCTTAGAAAAAGTTCCTAAAGCATTGAGTAAATCAGTTACTTTATATGTCCTCGTCATTATCTTTCAATCCACGGCTTCCCAAGATGATCCAGTTTGAAGAGCAATTGTGTGACAAGAGAAGGGTAAGAAACGAGAACAACATGTAGATTTTCTGGCAGCCCATGCCAGTTTGATAAATACAGTTTTAAAACAAAACAACAGTACTTCCTAAACCAGAAGGTAGGTAAAACCATTCTTTTAGTCAAAGCATTCAGAACAAATGCAGCAGAGTCCTGGAGCACACAATTATGGCTTCTTTTCTAGATAATGTAAATTACTCACAAGATCAAGGCTCTGTAGTCATGTGGCTACAAAGCCCTGTATTCTTAAAACCTAGATAATATAGATCTACAGTATTTAAGACACTTAAAAACCACAAGAGGGCAGAAGCTTAGGTAAACTGATGAACATAAAAAAGGCACAAAGACTCAGCAGATGAAATGAAGCTCAAGACTCTGGTGCTCTGAAATACATGCACTTTGCTGTTTTGTTTTGAAGGGGAATCTGACCATTTAGTAGGTGAAATTAGGCCCATAATTCCATTTAGATGTCTGACTGCGTTCACTTAAACAAGTATCTCTGTCATATGGTGAAAATAGGAATCCTACTAACCAGGTTCAGGCACTTCTTTAATTGTTCTGAAACTCACCTGCTCTGCTTCCACATATACTCAAAATGACCACAATTTAGTCATCCATATTTGTTTTCTGATTTAAGCTAGAAAATCATTAATTGCTGCCAGGGACATAATGACTTCTAAAAACACACAGAAGAAGCCTGCACCCTCAGTTTGGCAGTGACGTAACAAGCTTGTACAACAGCTAACCCAACTCAAATAAAGCTGCAACTGAAGAGTTTGGTTTCTCACACAGAGTATATATCCTGCTGTTTGCGGACAGGACAAAATCATCCTAACCAACTTGGAAGTCTAAAACTAATCTTCAAAAGATATTCAGTGACTCAGGGCTACAGCCATAAATAGACTTACTGTTAAACATTCTTTCACTCGGCAGAATCTGCAATCTCAAATTAGATCCCAAGATTGATCTTACAAAACACAAATTAACTTAGGAAAACAAAAAGGCAAAGTTAGCTCATGTAATCAGTGTAAAGTCAGAAGAAGGATCAGACACCGCATTATAAAGCAAGTAAACATCTACCTCATTAGGATTCTCTGCTATAAATCCTTTTGTCTGTGCTGCCTAAGTAAGGATAAAATTAGACGTGACAGAAACATGCCCACTGCAGTTTCTCTGCTAATGTTATCACTATCTAGAAGAGAAAAATAATTGTTTTCAGTTTTCATTCTTCTCTGTTAGAGTAAGGACTCCAATGCAGTAAGTCACCGAGTCAAAATAAATTAATGTGTAACTCACACTTTGGAGAGGTCCATTCATACACAAGGATGCTTCTGTTAGCCTGTGGATATGGAAGCCATACGTTTTGAGCTTTGCCTTCTCATCACTTTCAGTTTTTCCTTACACACACACAAAGCAGACAGACTGCTTTGAAGTCTGAGACACAACACAGAAAACAACCACCAATACAAGTACCAAAGAGTTAACCTGGATAATGCTGCAGTGAAGGTCCCTACCCCAGTAGCAACATTACCTGTTGTAGCACTTCCTCCTAGTTTTGTTTGAACAGCTGTTCCACTGGAAATTAATTCATGGACTTAAGGGCTTACAGTCTTCTCCCTGTAGAAGGAAAACCAAAAAATACCAACAAACCACAAACTCAAAACAACTTATATTAATATTCCTCTTTGCTGAATGCTCTTCTCACAGTAAAACAAATTAAATGAACCTCTCTTCAGTTGCTGTTCAGCAAATAACATGCTCCTTTTTCATGCAACAAATGAAACAAGAAACTGTAAACCAGTTATTCAGTTTTCTACTTGCTAGATGCTGAGACACACTTTACTTCAGAGATTTTATAGCTAAAGGTATGAACATGTGATCAATATTTGAAGTAGAGCTGTTGAATTCGAATGTATTGCTCCACAGCTGAAACATTATAACTAACTGTACGTGTGCTTGTGACAGAAGATGTGTATGCCTCATGGGAAATTAATCTTCCCCAGAACCAGTATAGCATATTAATAAAAGGCTACAATTCTGATTGTTGTTATAATTGATTTTTTAAAAACAAAATAAATACTAAAACTGGGACATTTTCTGATTATTTGAAGACACATTAAATTCACAGTCCTCAAACACTGGTTTACCCAGCAAGCCCTATCACCCTGCCAGTAACTACAAAGCACAACTTCTATTATTATTACTGCATTCAGTACAGTAAATAAGCAAAGGCAAATGGCTGCATCCCTGGAGGTGTTCAAGAAAAGACTGGATGAGGCACTTAGTGCCATGGTCTAGTTGACTGGCTAGAGCTGGGTGCTAGGTTGGACTGGATGATCTTGGAGGTCTCTTCCAACCTGGCTGATTCTATGATTCTATAAGACCTTGCTAGGATGTACACCTGCTACTGAAGGACTTAGACAATGCCTGTGAAAACATTACTGGATACAAGGAGAGGCAGTATCTTTCTTTTTCTCTGACTTCTTAATTCTCTCTCTCCCTCTCTTTTCCCCTCTGCTTTTTCTTCCCATTTTCCCTCTGCTCCTTCTTCCCATTTTCCCTCTGCTCCAGTCCATCGCCCACACTTTTCACTGTCTCTAACAAATCAAACTGATCAGCTATTTGCTTTAATTTACTCCAAGTGAATTAGCATAACCTCTACCACTGGCCCAGGGGTGGCTCAGGACACTAGGTCATGACAACCACTTAAATTATATCAATGTTTATAATAACTGTAGCCATAAGTAAAAGTTTTCTGGACCCAGGAATACAGTAGTCTGACAAACTCTCTAACAAAATGTCTTCTGCTTGTTTCCTGGAGAAAAGTAAGACTTTGGGAAAGACTGCTACTGGGATCTAATGCTGGGTCTCAAAACTGAACATGTAATATACAGATGTCCACACAGAACAATGGGATCCAAACTATTACTAGAGAAGGAAGTGTTAATCACTAAATACATCAACATTTCTATTGCTGTTTCTGTTACTAGCAATACCATAATTACTATTTATTGTTTTGTTCTTCCAAGTAGAAAATCTATCCTGTGATAAACAGATTTGAGTAGTCTCTGCAGTGAGGTAAAGAATTACGTTGTTCATTTCAGGATCACTGCCCATGCTGCCATTAAGAAGCTGAATTCTTTTCCCATGAAAACTTGAAGCAAGATGTCCCATTGCAAGTTCATTTTACAGAAGACTGAGAGGTCCAAAATGAGCATGAACAGTTTACTAATGACAGAGCCTTAATATTAAAATGCTGATAACTCAAAAACTTCACACAAAATCACCCTCTGAAGTTAGACTTACTGTCCTTGTAGATAAAAATTTCTTAGTTATCTAACTGTGGTACAAGAAGACCTGTGGGAACATTCTGATAACGTGAAGAATTTGATCACTGCTTAGTTGTAAAGCAGCATTTTTCCCAGTGCTCATTAACAGAATTTAGAAAACAAAAGTAAAGTGAGATGAAGAAATTCATAGTATCTGATTCAGCAGGGAGAAACAGTCTGGGAACCAGTCATTCACCAGGAAATCAAATACACATTAACGAGGCAACTGTAGCTGCTCAAGGCACTCTTAATATGTCTTTCCACTTGCCTTGCCAGTCCCAATGATGAGTATGAATATAGTATTAAATTAAATTGCTCGAAGTTTTCACTTCAGTCTTGTTTCAGTGTAGCCAGAAGAAATAAATCCTCCTCAATGCTCACACAAAATTACTTAATGTGTCAGATTTTCACAGTTCCTGTACACATACACTTTGGTATCTTATGAGCCAATTCAAGTTAATGACTGTCATCTAGTAATGAGAAAGATGTAAATAAAATGAGACAAAATTGTGTTAGAAGAAAATGCAGAATTTAGATCTGAATAAAATGAGCCTGGATGTAATCAGCAGTCAACCAGAATGACAAATTCTGTGTGGTTTCAAACTAATTAATTTTAATGGAGTCTGAGAGCTTAGATACAGAAATAGAATTGCAGACAACCAAGAGTCCAGTTTCAAAAGTCCATGATTTCCAGGTAATGTCACCAATATCTATGTTTCTAAGGCTGTAATTGAAAAGGTGAACTTTACTTAAAGCTTTCTTTTGCTTTGTATTTTTTTTTCTTAAGCATAAAAGCTTCTCAAAGCTCTTTTATCTTCAACTGTTTATTTTCAAGCTACATTTTACTTCTGGTGAATGTCTTTCTTTGGTTTGTATCCTATTAGCATATTTTTAAAGTAGGAAAAACAGTACATGAACACACAACAGTTATTTGTCCTGACTATGCTAACTAGTCAGGTGAGAAGTCTGGAGTTTGTGAATGTACAAATGGAGCACTTCGGAACACGAGATCCGTTCTTCTCACACAGGCTGTAATTAGCTGTCAGTTTCACCATGGACGTTTTCCATGTGCACTTTGAGGTAGTCGTTTCTTGTAAACTTCTTGTGGCAAAGCTGGCACTCTGCCATCGGTCGGTTTGGGTTGTGAGTTAGCTTGTGTCGGATCAGCATTTTCTTCAGGCTGAAGGACAGATCACAAACCTAAGGCAGTGAAGACAAAGGAAGTCTTAAAACTTCAAGCACATATAAAGCTCCTTAGGCTACATCATTGAGGCCACAGCCACACATACCTGCAGTACTTAATACATGAGCTGGTCTATTGGAAGAATAACTCCTTCAGAGAGCACCTTAAAGACTATTACTGTCTGGCATCTTTCCATGTTGTACATTAACAGTGGTACCAAAACAACAGGTCTTCAAAATACCACTGATGTGATCCAAGTTGGTTTGATTTTTTTTTTAAATCTTTCATTCCTTCTTGGATGGAGCAAAATTTATGACAAAACATCACAAGCGTCTGTCAGTTCAACCTCAAATTATGTATTTCCTTCCTGACCTCCCAAATGACATCTGCCAGTTCCTAAAGTATCAGTTAGAAGGAGGGAGGAGCGAGGAAAAAAAAAAGGCTCTGAAGATTGCAAGAAAGGTTAATAATTATTATAGCGGAAGCATCATTGTTCCAACCTTCTTCTGCCTGCCCAAGAAAACAGAAGACAGCTTGCAAGTGAATACAGAATTCCTTTGCTATATTATCTGATGTCCTGCTTCCCTTCTTCCATTGCACTTCAAGCAGTCCAGTTCATTCTGCCACTTGAATAAATGAACAGAGGGATGAGAGGCTCTGCTGCTAAAAGCCATCACTTCTTAGAAAATTTCTGGTACTGAAGTCAAAAGGAAAGGTTAAGTATGTATGCTCAGCCAACAGAAGTTAGAATGAAAAGAATCTGCAGGCAAGACATCAAGTTAATTGAAATTATGCAGTTACACTGTCACATGCACATAACCAACCAGGTACATACCACAGGTGAGAATCTTCCAGAACAGAAATATTTATAAAACATGGCTCCAAATGGACAAATTAAATAGGCAAGGGCAATACAATTAAGAATGAACATCCAGAGCCCTTCAGTCTTAGAATTCCATGTTCAAGCCAGACAAGAATGTCTTCCATGCAGAGGAAACTCAGCAGAACTCGTCTTTAAGATAATGAAGTTTTAAATTCCTATTGGAATCAGACTAATAATGAAAACGCCAAATGACTATTCACTCCTTTTGGAACTACGACAAACAGATGACTATTCAAGTAGATAATCCTGACCTGCAGCGTATGTATCTTATGCCAGTTAGGGCAAAACTATACAAGATCATAAAAAGGGTAATTGCCAGAGGCAAGTTTCATACCCACAATATTTTTCACCAGACAAGAGCACTGAATGTGTTGTTGCAATGGAACAGTTTTGAATTTATGACATAACGTAATAGCAAGGACTTTTATACAGCAACTATAACTCTCCAAACTTTTCCCCCCTCAATGTATAATCACCTCTTTCAGACCCAAGCAACAGTCCCCCTTTTTGTTATGCTACAATCAACGTCGGTTACAGCATCCACTGGTTAGGACTTAATATTGCTTTTGCCAAACACCGTTTTCTATTCCCATTTCACAAAACTCCTAACACTTCTCTGATCATAACCATAGTGCTCGATCACAAGTCACAACGTGTTAAAAATAGCAAATACTTGAAAAGAGAACACGTTCTTTGAAAGCCAGAAAGCTGAACAAGGATATACAAACATCCAAGACATGTATGTGTTCTGTTTATCTTACAAATGCCTCTTCATTTTTAAAGTAAACTGCTAACTGTGCAGTCTTGAAGTGCTTTTTTTTTTCATTTATAATGATTTTGTTTTTCATTTCTATTCATAGAAATAGCATAATATCTCCTGCTGTTCTTTCAAGGGTCTGGCATGTTCTACTACCTGACTTCCATGGAATGCACCGGATTGTTAAAGATACAATATATCTTGTGCTGTGCTTATGCATTAGACTTTTGGGATTGGATTTCTTACATTGCTTTGTATTTCAAAGGTATAAGCAAGACTGACATTTGTAGATTCACAACCATGTTTGCTAATGTACACTTGAACTCCAATCAATCTCTTCAAAATTATCAAAGTTTTGATCAAGTAGGGAGGATGGAAAAGACTGACATTTGAAAGTAAGTGTAGGGTCAACTAAAGGCAGAGTGGAGAGAAATACTCCACTGGAAAGAAACCAGGACACACAGTACTTGACCTTTCTGCCCCCAAAGAATAATCTGTTGTCTCTGAGGCAACTTAAGTTCAATTTGCATTCCAGTAAAAAATAGTCTGGTCTTTACAGGACAGAAATGCAACATACCAGTACAAAAAAAAAATATTTCCCCATTTCAATTATTTTCACTTTCCTATGTGATACAGATTAGAATTTTCATCCTAGAATGCAAACATCTTATCTCCATTACCAGTGGGATGAGAGGACTTTGAGTCATTAAGTTCTGGAAATGCTCTGTTGACTAATAAGGCACAGAAATGGTCACATGAAACTGCAGTAAAAAGGGTAAAAGCATTATTTTTACATGTAGCACAGTTCTGAACTACTACGTCTGTTCCATAAGTCTGAAAGAGAGGAAGAGAAAATCTAGCTTTTATTTCTGATTCTGGAAGAAAGTTCTATTTAAAAATAAAAGTATGTAGTGGTTTAGATTTGGTGGGGAGAGCTGTATAATCAGCTGAAGTCTATTCTTGAGCCCGTAAGATACTGGTTTTTTTATCTTTCCAATACCCAAAGGTGGTCTTTCTCCAGTTCTTTGGCGCTGAAAGCAATTCCCATTTGTAAATGCTAATGGTACTAAAAACCTAAAGAAAATTCAGGCAGGAAATGTTAATATGTTATTAAGAAGAAAGCGCTGCATAGTTTCTATGACTGATTCTAATGCCAGTGAGGGAACAAGACCAGATCTGTCAGTCCTTTTAGGACTCTGGTCTTTCAGCACAGCTTCCTGTACGATTACATTTCTGAAAATCCCAATCACTGAAAACACAGCCTGACTTTCACCTTTAAAAGATTCTTAGCAGGTCTAGGCATTGGAGTTACAGACTTTTCCAATTACTTTCAGGAGTAAAAGTATGCCAATACATGCCTTCACACTGTAAAACCTGCAATGGAAATAAGGAAACAAACCCAGAAAATGGTAACAAAAAGTATTATGAATGTGAGAAGTCATCATGCAAAGTGGTGGAAAGAGAAGTAACTTCAGAAAAGGTGACTAAGAAGGAACACGGCACGTGTACAGAAAGCAGTGACTGGGACAGCTGTTAACCCTTTGTGTCAACAAAGAACTAAAAGCCAGTTACTGAAATCCCATTGCAGCGACCTGACACACACTCTTCTCCACAAAATCTGTAGCTAAAAATTGATGGAACTTGTTGCCAGAAGTGAAACCCAAACAAAATAAGTACTAACTATTGAAAACAAAACTTTCAACATTCTCCAAGTATGCACGAAGCAGCAGACCATGGTAGGCACTTTAGCAACTGAAGGGTGTATGAATGAACTGGAGAGGCAACTGTTCTTACTGTCCCCAGAGCACCAGCAAACCCTGCAGTGTGCAGCTGGCAAAAGATCAATGCTGAAGAGTAATTTTGGTGAAATACTGCAGTAATTTAAAGTACAAAAAAAAATCCTAAGTTCTCCTGTATATGAAGGTAGATTAAAATTCTCAGAGAAGAATCAGGGCTGGACACAGATTAGAGTTGGTTTTAGAAATACTATGATTTGGGAAAACACAGTTCTAACTAATTCTTGAAAACAATTGAAGGAGTAAAGCAAGAAAGTGTGCTTTCATACAACTCCTATTTTCAGTTGAAGAGAAATAAAATAAAACAGAACAGTCACCTCAAACTGGTCTGAAAGAGCATAGTGAATCCAAGATCAGAGAATCCTTGATTCACAGGGTGGGGAAATTTGCATTTACACTTCACAGCTCTTGCCTAGCTTGTACAGTACAGCAATCTGAAAGCTGAAAAAGTTATTGACAAAGATTTAAAACTAGAGAAATCCTCGGGGTACTATCTAAAGCCAGGTTGAGGTTATCCCAAAAGAAAACAGCAAATCTCCCAACTTGCAGACATCAGCAAAATGTTGTAGCTGAAATTTCTCATCACAGGCAAACATTTTATTCTCAAATGTCACCACATTATTTTTTTCAAAGCCAGATCAATTAGCAGACTCTTGTGACTTTTCATGCCAAGCAGTTATTCTAATTTTGCATCTAATTTTAAAATTTGTAACAAATTTACAGCTGTTCAGCCCAAGCCATTGAAGATAAAACTAAAAGCTAGCAGTTCCCCTGTGAATAGCTCATTAAGAGCTCCTATCACAAAACAAAGCACCTGTAACTAATTCTATACCCTGTGTTCTAATGCCCTACTCTAAATCACAGAATTGTTTTGATTGGAAAAGACCTCTAAACGCAACCATTGACCTAACACCACCATGGACATTAAACTACATCCCAAAGTGCCATGTCTATAAAATCCTGAAGCAACAACATTCTGGCATTTAATAATTCTGAAAGACATTCTTTTCCATCAGTTCCTGCACATTCAGCTTCATATCTACCTTTCAAACACTATGAAATATGTTGTATACAGGATGGGGTATGCTGAAGGAAAAGTACTTGGCAGTGAACTATGAACTGCAATATGATACACTGCATTTCAGCAGAGCAAGCATACACAGAATCCATAATTTCTTCATTGAATAATAAAAGAAATCTCTATGAGCAGATGTTGAAAATATCAGACCAGATTTCACTAAACACAAATTAGAAATTATGAAGTCATACGTGTGCCACTCAACACCAGAAGCATTCATATTCCATGTAATGAATTAAATACCTTTTCCTGTATAAACTAATCTCCAACCATTAACCTGTCATACATAGTATACAGGAACCCAACTAGCATAAATTTGTAACTTGTAACATCCAAATTGCATTAATAATGGTGAAAATAACTCTTAAGGGATCCAAACCCATAAAATAAAAGGGTGTGCAATGCTCTTGGCAACTGAAGAGGGTACATAAAATTCCCTGAATGGTCCTTCATTAGTAAGGCAATCAAAGACTATATAAAGTGTAACTTCATGCCACAGGCAATACATGCAAGGCCACAGTCTCACCACCATTAAGCTCTGCTGCTGCACTGGAGTCAAGGAGAGAGAGGGACAGATCAACTCACATCACACTGAAACGGCTTCTCTCCGGTGTGCGTCCTCATGTGCTCATCTAGGCCTCGCTTCTGACTGAAAGCCTTGTTACACTCTGAACACTGGTAGGGCTTTTCCTGTATGGAACGACAACAGTGAGTAAAAGTGAGTGAAAATGAGTCAATGCAGAGCTCAAGTCATTAAAGGAGATGAATTCCTTGCTGGATGGTGCAAGTTTTATATTCTCTCTAAGGGATTACAGTCAGTGAAAGCAACAGAAAACGACTTTCAAATGATTAAGTGAAAGCTGGGAAAGCTGTGGCCCGACAGTTTCCACTTCAACACCCACTTACGAATTAATTATCTGTCCCAGTCTTTCAAACCCAGCCATTTTAGGAGTCTGCTTTTTGTAATGTGAAGGGTACAGAAACATAAAATTCCAATGTACTTGCTGTTATCCTCCACCAAAGCTTAAAGCATGAAGACAAGAAAGAAGTCTATAGAAACCTCAGGTTTGTGAGCAGGTTTCCAAGCAGAGGAAGAGCTGAGGAGAGGAAGAGGAGGCACAAAGAAAGCTCATGGTAGAGAATGAAAACTTATTTTTAAAAGTGGTGCAGAATCTTCAAAGAAGTGCAGATGGCAACGCAGCCATCTGTATTTTTATTAGAACTATTGGTTAGCAGCTACTGTAACACATGTTGTTATAAAACTTGCAAGCTCACTGACCTCAAATAAACAACTGGAAGTAAGAATGGAAAACTGGTTGTATATATGATTTTCCTCATGGAAGCTATTCTGTAGTAGAGAAGCTTATATAAGGGGCAATTTCTCCCTCATTCCCTTAAAGTTACAAAAGAACTCTATGAAAAACAATATTTAAATAAACAGTATCTGAATGTTTGTGTTATGCAATTGCTTCGTAAAAACTCTCATGCTCTAAAGGCACCTTTCTTTTTTAATCAATTTTATTTCATGTTCATTCTACACTTTCTGTGGTCCCCGATTCTGTATTGCTTAAATCTGAAAAATGGGTAACTTAGGCAAAGTAAACATATTTTACTAAACTAAACTGAAAACAGAAAAAATCAGTAGGCAATAAAAATGCAAAGCTTATGAATTAACAAGTAATAGGCAGTAATCTTAATAGTCTTTTGGGAGATAATGTAGGACTCAAGGATAAGTCAGAGGGGACAACTACAAAGTGAAGAAATTCTCTTGTTAATGAATTCCTACTTTAAGGCTTCCATATATCACTGAATCCTGCCAGGTACTCAGCATAAACCATGGAGACTATAAAATTAGTGTTGTTCTGGGTATTTCCCAAGCTCTCTCTTTAGGTCAGCTTTTTTCAGCTTCAGAGATCTCAATGGGGGTGAAGACTTGGTTGTTCTTTTTGGAATACCTTCACATGAGTTTTCAAGAAAAGGCCGTGCCATAGAAACAGCTTAACTTGTAGTGGCAGGAATCCTCCAGCTCACCAAAACCATGTCTTAAAGTAGTGTAACTGCAAAAAAGCCTTTCTCCAGACATTTCTGATATGAGTAAATTGTGAGATAAATAAAGTGCATTTCAGAATGATGGAAGTCAAATCTTTCTAGTGACACAGGCTGAGGTGCTCAGCTGCATATAATCAAACTAGCCTAAAGGGAAGCCACTAAGAAGCTTTTCTATGCAAGGTTTTCCTTATATATGTTTATCATCTTTGGTTTTTTTTTCATCATCTTAATTTCATGTTTCCATGATTCTTCAATATTGAGTAAAACACTGCGGATGTCCTAAAAAAAAGATTGGACCTGATATTAAAAATAGATTTAAAAATTTTAAATCATCATCTAGATCTAAAACTAGATGTCACAAGGACTTTTGCCAGACTGAAGACATCATGGAGCAGGTCTGCAATTTTTAAGGACATTTATGAACAATCCATATGAAAGGGAGGTATCTGCAACACCCCCTTAATTTGTTCTGCATTGTGGCTAACAAAGCACATTTTCTGTGAATTCTCTGAAAACAGCCCTTCCATGTAGGCTGTTGTACAGAAAGTGCAAACTCAAGTATATGATGTATGCATCTTAAACACCTATGAAAACATCCAACTCAGTTTCAGGATTTCGTTCTGGAGAAGGAGTCATTCTAAACTCTGGGAAGCTGTAGTCAAACCTAGGCTCTCATATCTTCCTCAATGTCTGTCTATTTCTATTATTCTCTATGGCAGGGGGGGGAAAAAAGGGTATATCAAATATCCTTGGCATTTTGTATTCAAATTCACACATCTTGTGTGTAAAACACATCCAAAGCCATCTTTGAACTAATTTTAGATGTCTTACATCTGTGTATTTCAGACAATTCTGATTCACACCAACCTGTAAGCTAAGCTGTCCTTCATTCACATCTGTGTCTGTTTCAGTAAAATCAGTAGTGCTGTCCAGATCGAAACTTGGCCCTAAGTTTCTATCCAGACAAAAAGACTTTTGTTGTTGGTTTTGAAGACATCATTCTCAGAGACTAATATTTTCAAAACAAAACATTCTGCGCTTTTTCCTTTTCTCTCCCCCTTCTTCCCCTCATATCAAATTTCCATTTCACAATACTTGGAGAAGGCAGCATTTGTAACATGGAAAAGATGATGTTGGCTTGGCATAACCATCACTGCTCTAAATCTGTACAGAAAGGCATAGCAGTTAAGTCTGCATTTTATGATGCCACCACATGAAGAGACTGTCAGCACCAAAGACAAGATAAGAAAGCTAGCCAAGTTTTAAACACCAAGCAACGGGGAAAACCTGCTAGCTGTCAACAAAACAAGAGGTCATTGGGGAACACCATATAGGTCTGACTTCAGAGGTGGTAACAACTACTAGTACTATAAATCTACCCTCTGTTCAAAAAGCATCTGCCAGGCCATGGCTATGGTAGCAGCAAAGCCAAAGGATTACATGTGGGGTTTTTTATTGATGATATAAATAAGGAAGGGAGCAAGGAGAGTGAGCGAGACAGGATGCAGCTGATACCACTGTGATTTAATATTACATTTTTAAGTACACCATATATAAATGAATATATGTAGGTAAGGATTTATAACCTTCCTGCCTCTAAACAAAGAAAGGCCAAGGAGAACCCAAATGGCACTGGTATTCAAGGAAGTGCTTCACTCTAAGTCTAGTATGCTAACTTGGAAGCTCTCATTGTGATGATTTTCACTTCACTCCATTAAAACTGAGAGAAATCCAATATTTTAACAGCTATGACAAATATAATAGTGACATATTAAAAATCCAAGGGCTACTTAGGATCTACTATTTCTTAGAGAGTTTTTGTTTTGGTTTGTTTTTGCTTTTTTATATCCATGGTCTAGTTGATTGGACAGGGCTTTTTGCTAGGTTGGACTGGATGATCTTGGAGGTCTCTTCCAACCTGGTTGATTCTATGATTCTACAACTGTTGTGCTTCTGTGTCCAAGCAGTTACTGAAATGTAGAATTGAACTCAGCAAATTTACTTCTGATTTCCTCCAGAACTTCATAATATTGCAGCATTCTTGTGGAGCATGTTCGCATACATAACAATTACTACTGTCTTGGGGAAGACACACTGATCACATTAAGTTGTAGATAATCTCTCCTTGGAAGCATTCAAGGGTGGGTTGGATGGGATTTTGAACAACCTAGTCTAGTGGAAGATGTCTCTACCCATGGCAAAGGGCTTGGAACTGGATTATGTTTAAAGTCCTTTCCAACCAAACCATTCTATGCATCCTTGAAATCACACTCAAGAGCAATTCAGCAAGTAGTACATGGCACGTATTAAAAACAGTGACCAGAACCGGTATCAATCTGTTAAAACCCTATCTGAACATGAACTGAAGGTTCAAAGCCACAATAACCTGAAATAACTTGATCTCAGGGACCTGGAAAAGCACCAAACCAGAGGAGGCCTAACAGAGTTTATGATGCATACCTACATGCAATATAGCCTCACTAACACCAAGCTTCTACGAGAAGTCACATAAAGGAGTGATGGATGGGTAAGAGACTCCTAGAAAATAAGAGCAAGATTACTGCTTCATCTAGAAACTCTCCACAGATAGTGTCAGACCATGCTGAGAGCCAGGCCAAGAGGCTCATTCTTTACAAGCAAACCTGTTAGACAGCAGCTGTAGTAATAGACCTTTAAGCCTCACTAAAATTCCAATGTCAATGAACATGTTTCTTTTACATTTAACAAGAGCAATGTGTAGTTTCACTACCAGTGAAGTGGTGACATGCAATGTGTTGCTTGTATTCTTTTTGAAAGACAAGCAGCTTTCCTCTGAATCAAAGGGCTGGGAATTGAGTTATAGTGCAGAGAAAAAAAATAAAAAGGAATAAGAGTGACTGATGTAACTGATGTTCAGTTACGTTTTAGCCCTGAAAAATAAATACTAAACTGCTTAATGTCAGGAAAAAAAACAGACTTTCTGCTAGATCATCACCACTAGCAACATCTCCTATTGAGAAGAGAGGCTAAGTCACTTAAGATTACAGACAGTGCAAGTTAATGGAGTCCAGCTTCATATTTAAGTGTGAAAAGCACACAAGACCTAACAAGATGTTCTCTCATTAACTGGATGGTTTGTGAAGCTATAGCAAGTGGGTCACCTGCAGACAAAGATCAAATTAAACTATCAAACTTTTGTTAAATTACTACAGTAATGTTGACAGGCAGGAAAAGGCTGATGAGAATTTATAACTCAGCAGAAGTTGTAAGAATTCGAATCTTATGAATAAACCTCAATGAACAATCATTTTACAAGCACATAGTCTCTCAGCTGAGGACTAAAATAACTTCCAAAATAATTTCTAGAGCCAACACAGAAAGTTTCATGTTGAAACAATTGTGAATTTTAGCAAATATGAGCAGAAGTCACTTTCATTAGAAATCACTGATGTTTTTGTTAGAAAAGTTCCCTATCCAATTTTGGGAGTTTAAATATTTTTTTAAAACATCTGAAAGTCATGCAGTTAAATCTGTACAGCAAGCATGCATCTTCACTGAAATGCCTGCCAGAAGTGTATTACTTAAAAAGCTCTAGTATATGCAATTAGGTGGACTTTACTATAGCATTATCTTCCCATTTTCCAGAGTACCTGCCTCCTTGCTACCTACAATCTCTGAAGTTTCTGTTGTTTCATTTTGGTTTAAATAACTGTATTAACAGCTTTAAGCTAGAGGAGGGTAGGCTTAGACTAGGTATTAGGAAGAAATACTTTACAGTGAGGGTGGTGAGACACTGGAACAGGTTGCCCAAGGAGGCTGCTTCCCTGGAGGCATTCAAGGCCAGGATGGAGGGAGCCTTGAGCAACCTGGTCTAGTGAAAAATGTCTCTGCCCATGGCAGGAAGATTTGAACTAAATAATCCTTAAGGGCTCTTTCCACCTAAACTATTCTATTAATCTATGAAAATAAATTTTAGCCTAAGATGTATTGGAAGAGGGTTCACTGAATCCACAATGATAAAAATTCAACAGACGTTGATCTGCTGTTGGAAAAAGAACAGTATCAAAGTGAAAAAAATATCGCTCTGTGGAGAAAAGATGATCAGTCAACATTACATTAAAAAAGTGTGAAAATACAGGTGCAGTGGGATTAAAACTTTCTGTATTCTGTGTACAAACGTAGATTCCACAGGCAAGGAAAACACAGCACTGGCAAAGTCATCATCCTCAGACAGATGTTTGGGAGCTCACTCATGTGTCACCAACAGGGAAACAGAGAGAAAATTTAATAGGGACAAAAATTCAAAATTCAATCAACACCTCATCCTATTTCATTGCACACTGTCACGTGCATAGAACACTACATTTAGTACCAATGCCCTTTTCTTTTGACAGTAACATGGTCTGTTGTTTGCAGAACACAGGATCTTTGAAAAACTTTCTTATGCCCCACTATTTCTTGGGAAACACAGAGCAAGTGAAGTTGTCACACTGGCAATATTGTTCACACAGTTTGGGCTTTGGTGTTTTTGTTTTTTTTTTTCTTTTGGGTTAATAAAAGAAAGAAGAGGCTGTGTAAAGCTCCAAATGAGTGCCTTGGAAAGCTTAACTCAAGACCTGGAAGAAGGAAGGTTTATTCTTGTACTGTTCCAGCACCAAGCTGAAAGAGTGACTTGAAAAGAACGTCTCGAAAGCAGATTGCCTAGCTTCCATCTTTATAGTAATTTATTCCCATTAAATTCATAAATAAAACTTCAAATTAACTCATAGTTGGCCAATTCTTGCACATACTGTGCCAGGCTTTGAGTCCTTAGCTTCTATGGACGTCTTTACATTGGAATCATTTCAGCCCATGTAGATACATTCATAAAAGCTTCAGACTAAAACTCAGCCACCACTAACAAATTAATAGTGAGATTAATGAGTTCAAGAATTGACTTCAAAACATTCAGTACTCAGGCCACTGGATTACAGCAATCCTTGCAATTTTGAGGCTACATTAACAGTATCCAAGCTGCCCAGATTCAAATGAACAAGAAAGAATGGGAGACAAAGCTTCCTAAAGAGCAAGCACTGAGAGCTTAATTGTTCAGAAGCTACATAACACCAGCTGCAATATATATATTACAAGAAACCTGGGGAAGAACTGTTTTGAAGGACTTGTAGTGACAGGATGAGAGGGCAACAGTTTGAAACTGGAGCAGGGTAGATTCATGTTGGACATAAGGAGGAAGCTCTTTACAGTGAGAGCGGTAAAATACTGAAACCGTTTGCCCAGGGACGTGGTTGAGGCCCCATTCCCGGAGATATTTAAGATCAGACTGGATGTGGTCCGGGACAGGCTGATGTAGCTGTAGGTTGCAAATGGCCTCTTTTCCCTCACTGCCATGTATTTAACTAAAATAAATTGTAACAAAATTACCATGTTCTGAAGTAATGAAAACATCAGTTTGACATGACAATAACTCTGGGCACCCATCAGTGATCCTATTTCCAAGCATTAACAATTGTAACTGTGTAATATTATGCCAGGCACAGAATCAAGCTCTGGGGAAGAGCTGAAGTTTATTGCACTGTATAGGTTGGAAGCATTTATGTATTTCCTAAAAGCTGATACGGTCTGTAAATTTATTTCATTAAGAATGTCAGTGAGCAATGCATTCATGTTTTCTCAGGCTGCTTTATTTCTTCTCAAGGAATAAAAAAAGAACCAAGCTGTAAACCAAACACATCTATTTCCACAGAAACAAATCAGCACTCAGGTGACATTTTAATATTAGGTGGTTGGTATTTTCTTCTTCTTACATTGTCAGTAGGGTTTTGGTTTACCTTCTCTGTTTTCTCCAGAGTTTGAGTTGACACCTGTGGCCACCCAGGTTGTACTCAGTTTAGCAGCTGCCAGACCCTTAATCAACTCTCTGCAACGATTTTTCCAGCAACCTTCCCTGATCCACAGGATCAAGTTCAGCATTTAATCCCACTGGCAAAATATATCTCAATTTAATCTCCACAATGACATTTTCCTTGTCGAATATCGTATTATTACTTTCAGCTACTTCATATTTTTTCTGGCCAAAAGATCAAAACGTTTTTTTCAACATATTTACAAGCACAATCCTCAAGAAGAGTGCTATGATTATGTTTATCTGCTAGGCTTAGCTGACACAAAAATACCTTCTGGCTTCATACATCTTGCTATTTAGTCTATGAATAATTCTTTTCCATGCAAGAGTAAGTTTCAAAATCAATATATGTGTACAAAAGGGTAAGGAAGAGCCAGCATCCTTATATTTCCAGAAATCAACACACTGGATGTCTAACAAGAGAAATTTCAAGTGTGACTTCTTGGCTTTTCTTCTTAGAACTGACAGAAATAAATAGTGGCAAACACACTATTTTTTTTTACAGCCTTATCTTATTTAGTTTTTGTTTAGATGGCCTAGGATCACAGAACAAGCTCTAGTGGATTAGTACATCCTGAGGAGTTTCAAGCTACTTCTGCACAAGTAAAGAAATCAATCTTCACTGGAACACTTCTTACATAGCACAATTAAAAGCTACCTCCCTTAGTGTTTATATTCAGATCAGGTACTTGCTTGTGAAGCACGCTTTCTAAATGTCCCCAGTTACTGCGCATTGATGTATACTTCCAAAACGTTTTGGACAGAGTCATCTAGATTCCTTTTGGAAACAATTAAACCAGAAGGTTTCATGCTTTCCAGGAAGTGGTATTGTGCTTTCAGTCTGTAGAACCAGACTACACAACCTGCAGGGAAATGCTTGAAACACGTACAAGATAAAACATCAGGTCCTCAGCACCGTTTCACTTTACCTACCCACTACCACACTTGTACCACGTATTAGCACAATTCTTCTGAAAGAAGAATTAATCCAGGACTACCCTGAACACCAAATTGGTGCTGTATGTGACTACATGCATTCACTTCAAAAAACACCTACAGGTGAACAGCTCAGAGTTTTGAGCTCAGCTTATGTTGCAAACCCATAGGACATGCAACCCTGGTGTAACTGTTATCGATTCATGTCTAGCTTTTAATGAATGAAGATATGGTTTGTAAAGTTCTCTAAGCTTCTTCACAAGAGTGCATTTTGGAAGAAATCATTGCATGGTGCAAAACACTATAGTCAACAGAGATACATCACTACAGGCAAACTCTTTCTCTTGTTTCTCTTTCTCTCTTTTTTTGTCTTTTTTTTCCTGCAGAGGTTGAGGATTTTGTTGTTTTTACTCAAGGTGTATGACAAATCAGGAAAAAATTGTAACTGGCACTATTTCAGAGCTGATCTTGTTTTCCAGTTCTCCCACTCACAGCCATGTAGAATATACACTGCAATGAAATTTCTCCTGGTGCAAAAGCAGTAATACAGGACAGAAACAACAGAAAGGATTTTATAGCACTTTTTAAAGCGACTTTACAGCTAGAAAGAAGGAGAAACAACTAATGATATCAGACTAGCTTGCTCCCAAGTGAACCCCCAGGAAGCTCTACACAAACTTCTAAATTGAAGTTTAAGAGACACAAGTTAAAATTTTATCTAGAACCTCCAGTAAATATTCTCAAGACTTAGGTAAAATGGCAGAATATTGAGCAATGAGTTTTAATCTTATTGTTATTTAATAGGAAAGCTAATCTGTGTGCAGATTTGCATATGGTGACTACTAACTTAACTATCACCATTTCTATTTTCTAATAGATAAGAGAATCTTTCTCAAATTGACTCCAGAGCTGCCTTGACTTCCATAAGCAGTAACAGTTCCCAAGGGATTAGTAGTAAAAGATACAGTTTACTTCTAACTTTTTGTTTGTCTTCTTATAGTAGATGAGGAGCAGGTACCATATGCAATGCTAGACCAGTTTACCTTCACCTGTAGCTCTGCCTTTACTGAAGAATTCACACCTGTCTGTTTGAATACAATTCTCCATATCTTTGCTGCTTGAGCGGGGCCAGGATCTCACTGCAGGCCTCTAGTAAATGTATGTATGTGATAAGACTTTTCCCTAAAACAGGGGACTTCTGTACTAACAGACAAGGTTCAAAACCAATCTTGGAGATATCTACAATTTGCCTCTTATTTTGATGTCATCTATTAGAATCATAGAATCAACCAGGTTGGAAGAGACTTCCAAGATCATCCAGTCCAACCTAGCACCCAGCCCTAGCCAACCAATTAAAACATGGCACTAAGTGCCTCATCCAAGCTTTTCTTGAATAACTCCAGGGACAGTGACTCCACCACCTCCCTAAGCATTCCATTCCAATGGCAAATCACTCTCTGGAAAGAACTTCCTCCTAATATCCAGACTATACCTCCCCCAGCACAACCTGAGACTGTGTCCCCTTGTTCTGTTGCTGGTTGCCTGGCAGAAGAGATCAACTCCCACCTGGCTACAGATTCCCTTCAGGTAGTCGCAGACAGCAATAAGGCCACTCCTGAGTCTTCTCTTCTCCAGGCTAAACAACCCCAGCTCCTTCAGCCTCTCCTCATAGGACTGTGTTCCAGGCCCCTCACCAGATTCATCACCCTTCTCTGGACACATTCCAGTATCTCAGTATCTCTCTCAAATTGAGGAGCCCAGAACTGGACACAGTGCTCAAGGTGTGGCCTGACCAGTGTTGAGTACAAGGGAAGAATATCCTCCCTTGTCCTACTGGCCACACTGCTCCTGTTGGTAACATAGTCTCTACAAAAGCTCATAGTGACAGAATATGAAGGAAAAAGTAAAAAAAATCAAAGCACTGGACAGCGAAGTTTCAAGAATAATGAAGCCTTTACAGAACTGTTTACTCAGTAAACAGCCACAAAAATATCTATAAATAAACATGAGTTAGTGGAAGAAGTTAGTACTGCTGTTATTTTAACATATAAGAAATGGAACAATAAAAAAATAGAAGGTAAAGCAGTCAGAATTTAAGTTAATTATTTAAATCTTTGCCTCTTATTTTCATAAGTTTAAAATATCTTTATTGGTATAGCCTAATCTCTGCACAAACAGTCAATTATTTACTTTTTGCCACACATGATTCACAGACAATCCTCAAGTAATCAAAAAACTAAGCTCCACTTACCTGCGTGTGGGTGCGAATGTGCATTTTCAATCCATCATTCTTGCTGAAAGCTTTGTCACAGTAAGGACACTGGTAAGGACGCTCACCTGAAACAAAGCATTCAAATACATTAATATAGTCTCAGGATATGAAGGTCTTGTAGCATGGTTACTTTTCAAAGGGAAGTTTGCCTTTTTACCTCCAGCCTTTTCTTCCCACTCAATTAAAACAAGAAGCGATTTAAACATTAAGAAAAACACAAATAAAAGGTCCTCTTAAGCAAGATGCAGGGTTAGACCAAAATATTCCTCTTTGCTCTTTGATTTTGTTCAAGCAATAACAGATCATGTAGTTTTCTTTCTTCAATGCTCTCAAACAAACAACAGAAAAAAAAAATCAAGAAAAAAAACCCAAACAAACCCACACACAAAATACACACACAAAAATAGACACAAAACACCTACTGCCCTTACCCAAACCACATTCTACAGTGACTTACACATGGTTGTTCCTTCTGATTAGGCATTAAGAGCTCCCAAATATTTCTGCTGTTTCACATCTGGACATTTTAGAGCCCTCTGGGTGTCAGATCCCAAATGGAATTTAAAATCCACTCTTTTTTTTAATGCTGTACCCGAGATAACTGTTAGAAGCTAGTTAATCAAAAGTTTCTGCAATTTTTGTGATGCATTTTATGACTGAAATGGAAGCAGAATGATCCTAGCATCTCTCTTGCAGCATCCCATATCTTAAAGGTATTTAGTTTAATGCTCCATTAAGCTGGTGTCATTTAGCATCTATTTTCCTAATGCGGATACTGAGCTATTCAGAAGCAAATATATGAAAGTTTCTAAGCTAGCTCCATAATTTGGAAGAAGTGATCAAAAGTTTTATAATTTCTCAAGGGTATTTTAACTCTCCAGACAATGCACTGGGATATGAGTCAATAGCCTCTTCTTTCAATACACAGTGCTTTAAGAACAATCAGGTTGCTTCTAGTACCAAATACAGTTCAACAAATTAAGATACAATAACTATCTTCCCACTAATGTACTTTCTTCTACACAATCATAATGCTGAAGGTGTAACAAACACTTACTGGAAAATACAAGTAAAGCTAAGTCTATTCTAAGCCAATGCATGGTTTCTGCTTATGAAAGAATCTTTGTACACACACACACAGATTTAACATAGTCAAAATGTCAAACACTTGTTAAGACTCAATATTAGAAAGTGGGCATGAAAGTGGAAAAAAAATAAAATCCAACATATTTCACTGATATGCCAAAGATCAGAGAGCAAGAGAGTGGCAGTAACAGAGATAATCATTTAAAACCCCATGGCTCTTAATCACAGGGATATTCATCTTAACTTGGAGAAGGGAAGCTTTTCCCCTTTTCTATTCTCTCTGCATGAGGTGTTCCTCCATGATAACTTGGATAGAAGATACTGGATGTTTCCTTTCATGGGAACAATATACCAAAGGATCACAAAAAATATCTAATGGAGAGTTTACACAAGCAGTTCAGAAGGACTGTGAATATGGTAGACCTGGCCATCTGATAGTCACTGTGGTACACAAAATCTCCACAGAATCCCAGATTGTACACAGATTTGAGGGTGGCTGAGATGATTTACTTAAGTAAGGGGATAAAAAAACTCAATTATTTACTAGATAGACTGCTCTGTTCTTTGCATTACTGTTTGGACAATCCCATCAATGACAGCAGTAAAAAGCTGTGTAGCAAAACAGATTAAAAATACTAATATTTTTCTCTATTGTATCCTGCCACCTCTCAGAAAGCACAACTGTATGTTTCAGGATACCATGTTAAAGCTGTGTTTTCACTAAGCAGCCTGAAATATGATACACTCACTCTCATGACCCGTGATGTCTTCAATCCATGTCAGTACTCAAATATTTAATTAATTCAGCTGACATTTTTATGTTTTAGGGCTTTTGAATGTAGAAGTTAAAGCTTTCAGCAGTTTGTAAGCAGATAAGTGTTGACAGGTTGGAGTTCTACTCCTCTCTCCCCCCGTTCCTGAGTCTCTTTAAAGAGAAAGACTTTTGCTTTAAAAGGATGGCTTTGACTTTCTCTGAAACGTATTAACGATGTCCTTCAGAAATTAACCATGAAGACCAAGGTACCTGATGAATAAGGTTTCAAGAGCTTTCAGCAGATGCCAGTAGAGGGCAACAGTATGACTTTGTATCAAATGTTACACCTGGAAAACTCTGGCTTCCAGCAGCTGCTACGTACTGCAAGCCATGAGAAATCTCCACTGTTCCAAAAACCGTGTTTACTGTGTAACAGATTGCGACCTCTGGCTTGACATTGATGTCTAGTGATATCCATTTTCTAAATTATATAAACAACTTCTCACACACTTCTGTCATTAATAGTTGTCAGTAAAACAACTTAAAAGATAACCCCAGGCAATTTCACTGTTGTTTTCTTCTGCCTCATCTTCATAGCCTAGATGCCCAAAACATATACAAGTGCCCCCTGTTTAAAAGTGTAACTTCTCTTCTACCTCCAATAGTTTTAACATTTTATAAAATTAAGTGTGAGCCACCTCAATTTTTGCTTACAACAGTCACATTTATCAGAACAAATTTCTTAGCCTTTTTGCAACCATTTCAAAGACAAGGTTGTGCCACAGGGTAAGAAGTACATGGATATTTATAGTTGTTTAATGAGAAATTACTTGTATTTGTAAATTATATAATTTGTGAACAAGAGTAAGATTCCCCTCATATGACACCAGCCATGTGAAAATATATTTAAGTAACTGTTCTGAATACAAACGAAATTAAGGATAAAAACAAAAAAGTTAGGATGAATTAATCTCTGGTAAGAACCTGACTTTGTTGCCTGACAACTGAATGAACTACCCTCACTCAATGCATCATTTCTTGTATTTACTGTATTAAAAGCCTTGGCAAGTAACTAAGAATATATGTCTAAACTTATGGACTACAGAATTTGGCAAAATTTTTGCAAGCCTACTTACAAACTTCTGTAACTCCAGTAAAAATTAACTTCTCTCCTTTCTACAGCACTAGAGTACTCAAGCACTTTTCTTGCTACAAGTCAGTTGCTCATAAGAATGAGCTCAATAATAGATATATCAACGAGACCACTGGTGAAGCAGGTGCTTCTAGAATGAAGGCAGTGCATAATTGTTTTTACTCTAATGCTGTGCTGGTTTGAGGCTAACTGGAATATTTTTAATAAGAAAAAAATAGATTATATGCTGTGAGAAGAACATCTACTTCACTCATAGGTTTGCTGAGATGTATAAAGGTAAGGACAAAAACACAGATAAGATTGTCTGTTGGTGCTTGTATTTTTCTCCCTAGGCTTCTGCCATTCTGCTTGGATCTGTGTAACTCAACTAATCATTTTGCTTTTAACCCCCCTTGCCAATCCTCTCAACTCATCTTGCACGTAAGGCAGATTCTGGGATAAGACAGAGGGGGTGGAAAGAAGGTGGAAGGGTGGTTTGGAGCCCCTCCTGGGGATTGATTTCTGGGAAGGGTATTGTGTTTCTGTATTACTTTTAAATTGTATATTTCTGCATATAATTGTAAATACTTCTGTACATTGTGTATATATATGCTTTTAAATTGTGCTAATCAGTAAATATAGCTTTCTTAACTTCCAGCTGACCAAGTCTAGTTTGGCGAGCTCACGGGTTTGGGGGGACAGGTAACTCCCAAAGCATCACTGCAGTCAAGAGTAGAGAAGCTTGCAAAGTTACTATTTCAAAGTGAGAGCTGTTGGTTGGCTTCATTTAAATTTCATTTATATGGGGGAGAGGAAAAAGGTGGGAAAAAGGGTAACATGAGGAAAAAAAGTCTTTTAACTTCCATATACAACACCAAGTCTTAATCCTGACACTTCACGTTCGGAAAATAGCTGGGAAAAGTCCTCACTACCTATGTCACTGTTTGCAATGGAGATTATGACCTGCAATTTTTCACTAAACCATTTCACCAGGCTGTCCGAGTACAGTATCAAAATCCAGCAAGTATATTAAACACATCTTAATTTTTGACAGCTTGTCCAGAAGTAATGCAAATGCACCAACAGCTAAGAACAAATGCTATAATTTTAAATAACAAGTAGGTCAAATGTAATAAATACTGTTTACCCACAAGTTACAGCTGACTGTTGGGTCCTCACTATCCAAGAACAAACTGTTCAACACATTAATGGCACTTCTATACAAATAATCCCAAATAAATAATCCTTGGATAAACAGCAGTGGATTTAATGTAATTCAAAGTCTAGACATTCTACTTCCAGATTTTGTATGAGAAAAAAACAAAGCTTTTAATGTAATAAAAATAAATGTAACCCTAATACAAGGATTATGAAAAAAAAATCCATGATTGAAAACCATATGGGATTTTATCTAAAAATATGTCATGACAGAATAGAGATCATCTTTTCTTTTTTTTTTTTTCCCCTCAAGTGTGTACATCCCTAGCTTGAGATCAGAATACCTACTAGACCTTAACGTAGCATCACAAAAAGTTAAAAACCAGATTCTTCCATTCCAGTTCAACACAGGATGGACAGTTTCCTATAAAGCATCTACAATAAAAGGTCCTCTAAGACAGATACATCTTAGTTCAAGATTTCAGTGGCTACAGGTAGACATTAAATACAGACTTTGAGACACAATGATTTTAACCAGTCTTTCATGTTGCTATTTGCACACTGCATTTTGTATTCCCTATGGTCAGTTTAGCAACAGCTGCTAACTACGAAATCAGATGGAAACCTGATAAATACCAATGTCTGTGATAACAGTGGCCTCAATTAAGATCAATCAAGTATGTACTTTGCAGGTAACAAACATATTCCCATCTAATAAGACAAATAAAACATGCAACAGAAGAACAAAGCTAATCTGAAGATACTTTAACAAAACTGTCTGAAGAAAACAGCAAATCAAAAAAGAAACCAAGAAGATGGTATGCAGCACGCTAAAGTATGCATCCAATGAACTACTGAGCTCAGTTTTGGAAGCAGTCTCAGAGAGCTCTTTCAAACTATACATGGGCATCACCTCCATTTCATCCTTTTAAACTTGGGAGGCGTATTTACTGTCCCCACTCCCACGCAGCTTGCTTGGTCACATGTACACAATTCTCATGCATGTATGTTAGCCTTCATGTACAAATTCCTTGGTTTTGTCTTTGTGGAACCAAACTGCTATGCTAAGGAATGAAGAATTTAAACTATGGACTGAAATTATCACGATGGGGGGGGTAATTTTTTTTTTTAATGTTTATCCCTGGTCATTTTGTGTATTCAGCAGCACTGGTCTAGGTCACTACTCACAAACATCAGAGAAAGACTTATGAGAGACTGCACCAAACAACAGCTCAAGCACATAACTTTAAAAGGAACTTCTTTGGTTTTCAAAAATAAAACCTGACAAATAAGTGTGGCAATGTGGTGCCTCAGAACCTTCCAAACACCATTTGCCATTTTATAAATACAGCACCTTTTCAGAGGTTGAGCTACTTCTCATAAGGATTAAAACAATCTCTTTATTAAAAAAATACCACTATGTGTAAATTATTCCAAAAAGTCAATTTTCAAAACCCTTTTTAAAGGCCTAACTTAAGACTGGGGTAGAGGAGAGGGCAAGAAAGGAGACTCCACCACTGCCCAACTGTGGTGGAAAGAAGGCAGTACACCTGGGGAGGAATTTGGAGGCAAAGGGGGCCATCTGGATCACACATGCAACACTCCCTACCAGGTGATGAACAGGGCAGCCCAGAATGGGAATTGCAAGAAGGCTTTTTTTACTCAGAGATAATCTACGGTGATGACAGCATTCGACAGCAACTAAGGATGGGCAAAAGGTTAACGGATACAAAAAAACTGTAATCTGTGACATATGCTTTAGAACATTATCTGTTCATAAAGAGCATTTGACAGCTTTACACATCTATCCTCAGCTGCTGTTACTCTGTATATGATATTCCCATCAAATTAAAAAAGGAAGTCTGTGTCCTCTACTGTACATAATTAAGTTAATGTATCATGCAAATATGTACAAAGAAGTGTAAGACACAAAGAACTGAACTCCCATATGCAAGGAACATCATTAGGGATTGAAATTAAGTTAAATAGCAATGCAAGGAACCAAATTATTTCAACAGAACTCAAATCTGAAAATGCCAGAAAATCAATTATGGAATGAAGAGTAAATATTCACATTTTAGGAAAACACTTGGTAAATTGTCACCACTTTGGTGCACACAGCATGTCAAAGGGCTCTTGAGAGGACAAACACTTATTGAAAATGATAAATTTCATCTTCTGTAAAGGTGACAGTTTTCTGGATACCAAGTAGCATTTCTAAAACCTTTAATACCCTAAGTGTCTTCAGAATTTTTATAATTTCATCTAGTTTCCCTTCTAGTAAGGGAAAAATAACAGGAGAGTAATCAAGAAGCCTGGCCAACTGCAACAGTTAGCTGCTCTATTTATGACATCTAGACTAGCCTTAATCTTGACTGGACAACAAAAAAAATGTGACCTGTCCAACAAAAATCTGGCCTGCCTCATTTTCAACCATTAAATGCTCAAAATTTAGCACTTTAGGAGGTACTCACACAGGAGTAGCCTTCTCATACCAAAAACTAAACAACTTCTTGATTTAAAGACAAAATAATTATGGATATCAGCTGAGACATGACCCAGAAATAACAATTAAAAGCACTCTTGAATGTTACTCCTTTCAAAATAAAGGAAAAGCAGATTGCTTCAAACATCACTTTTTTTTTCTGTTAATATTCTAAGTACTCAGCCACGTCTTATTCTTCAGGGCAAGTGGTATTTTCATGGCTGGGAGGGTTTGTTTTCTACAAAGTTTTGAGAATATTCAGAGAACTGAGATTACCTGTAGCTAGAACCAACAGTTAAAACATCTGTCCTATGTGGTCCATAAGAATTACCATAACTGAGGCTTTAGCTATATGTAAGTAAATGAATTATCATGACTATGAAATAAAAATGCTCTCTGAACCTGTAAAGCATGAAATAACTACCATTACTTACTGAAGTACACTCCTAAATTCTACAGTGGTATTAAGCTATTAGTCACAGAAAATCTCTTAACATTAACTTTAAGGAATAAACCAGTTTCATTCTTTGCAACTATCAGTGGAATTAAGCAATTTGATTTCCCTATGAATGGAGCATTAACATCTATGACTTCAGTGAACCCAATGGTCAACCAAATAATTTACATGTATTAATCAGTAATTTGTTTGATCTAAGATGCCACTAACATTCAAATTATCTAATACTTATAAGAACATTTCTTCATTCATGGAAGCAGACAACAGGAAGCTGACAGCTGCATGAAACTTTACAGGTACTTTTAAAGATTTAACTGTTGCCTGGAGATAAAGAAGACAATGATGTATAAACTGAAAAGTTTAGAAATGCAGAATCCTTAGCCTTGAGGCCTCCTGCAAGCTCCTTTTTAAATTTGGTAGATAAAAGAGAGATAATATATAAGTTATTGAAAAGAAAGAAGCTATCTGCAGACATACACAAGCTGTTCACCAACTAAATACAGATACTTTTTGCATACTTCATTGTGCTATGAAAGTTCCTCCAAGCTTCTCTTTTTTCCAACATTTTACAAAAAGAGATAAAAAAGAATTATTCATAAATTAACAGAAGATTTGCTAGAATGAGTACCCTGGTTGTACATATTTTCTTATGCACATGAACAAACACCTGCCTGCTTAGCTCTTAAAACTTTGAAGACACATTTCATACGGTAATAAACAAGAGTTACACTATAATTCAACTCCTTATTTCCTTCCACTACTTTCAAGTTTTTTATGCTCATGGATGATTGATCTACTGCTAGAAATCAAAGATTTTTTTTTAATTATAACTCCACAACTAATACTTTGTTCAGTTATTAAGGAATCTTTATATTAAAGTGCAAAATTCAGACCTAGATTTTTATACAGTTTGACCTTAAGTATGCCAATCTGCCTAGTTAAATGGTTAAAACGTGACGATAACTGCAAAGTTCCGACAATAACATCAGGCTGCCAATGCAGAGGATGAGGCATCTCAAGACGGCAATCAGCATCTAAAGTTACAGGGAACGAGTATGATAACATGTTTGCCCAAGCTTATAAACCAGCCTTTAATTATGGAAATGGAAATTGAAACAGTAAGCTTAGTTGTGTTGACACAAAGGATATGGAAGTCCACGGTCTGAATGCTTTTTGCTCTTTTAATGTAATCTCTCGGTATTGTCTTTTGTTCATGTACATGGAAGCAAATTTACAAAAACCTTCTCAACTCATGCTTAGAAGTAAAGCTGCTTTTTCCACACATCAGAAAACACAACATGCAAGCATGCCACACTAATTCATGGCTTTTAGATGGTATAGATAGAAACACTAATCTTTTCAGAAAACATTAGGGATAGATGTAAAGTCACAGATATTTCACTGGCTTTATCAGGGCTTTGGACTAAATGTGGTGAAAAAGGCAAAATAAGGTTATGTTTTAACCCTTATTTGCACATGGAAGCATTTTCTGAAAGAGCTGTATGGTCATTGGCTGTCCCTCACCAGTAACAGAGTAGGTAAGACAGCAAAGAAAAGATATAATTAGTTAAAATATACAATTCTTTTAACTCAAAAATAAATTAACCTGCAAATATAAACTACCTCACATCTCCTTTTCTTCCACAGTTTGATGTGCTACATTCCAAAGGTGGAAGGGATTAGGATACAAGTGATTGGGAAAGCAATGGTATAAATATCAGAAAGATAAAACGCATATGTGTGTATATACACACACTACATAGGCACACAAACACAGGAAACAGCAGTTAACAGATCTGAATACCTCTGTGTAAGGCAACTGCAACACTGCACAAGCCACACTGTTAACACTAAATAAGTTGCTTGAAACTTCAGGGAAGTAATTAACCTCCTGGCCCCCAGTTTTCAAGCCCAAGAAGCAGACCATAGAATTTCTTTCACAATTTATGAACAAGCCAAGGAATTTATATCACAGCCAGAGGATTCTTTTGCTGAATTAACCCCAGCTCCCTCTGACCCTAAGAAGTCATAAACCAACAGGATACAGCAGAAGGAGAATGTGCTATAGTGTTTCAGCTGACCTAGAGGGTGCTGTCTCTGACATGCCAAGGCTGGAAACACAGATGATGAATTACAGAGCAATATGCTAGCTTCAGATGCAAACATCAACCCCTTCCCTTTATACATGCACATGCAGACATGTTCACTCACCCCAAACCAGCTCAGTTTCTGCAAAAGGCCAAGTACTGTTAGGGCTCATTTACAGAGTCTTAGTCTAAGATAAAAGAGGGAAGAAAACTGTTGATCAAGGAAGCATGCATACATACGTCTGTGAGTAACAATATTCAAGAACACATGCTGCATATTAAATAAAAGCCAAACCCCCCTAAGCTTTGCTTTTTGAATATGGATTATGAAGCATATAAAAAAATACAATTCCAAAGCAGGAGGGCACCTAAGAACCTCAGCTTTTATAAAGAACAGCTTTGTAAATAAAAAAAAAAAAGGTCTAAAACTGACATGCAACTCTCCTGAAAAGAACTCTGTCTGACTTTATTTTGTAAATACAAAGCAAAGTCTCTTACACAAAGTAGCTAATAAATCAAAGGGTATCTGATCACGTGTATAGAAAATGGGATAACACAAGCATCTGCAGCAAGACCTCAAGCTTAATCAGCTGTAACCATTAAGATACAAAGGTCTTTGCAATATTTACATTTATGTTGTACTGCTTAGTTGCACCAAAATCTGAAGGCTTGCTCACAAAGATTAATCATCTCAAAAACAGACAGCAGCTGGCTGTTTCACTTCTATCTCAGAACAAAAATTGTACTTTGAATTCTGACCAAAAAGAAAGAGGACACAGTTTTGAACTTACTAATTCAAACTCACAGGATTTGATAGACACTGAGAACATTAATTACTTCACATTGTAACATTTAGAAATCAATCATTCATCAGTAAGTAAAGTTTGTGGCTCCACTGTTTGATGAACTGAAAACTTCCTATTCTTCAGAAAAAATCCTGAAAACTTGGCAAGGATTTTCACAATACAGTGAACTTATTTCTAAAAGCCACTGTTAGCAGATGGCACAGACCCCCTTTACCAACAACCTTGACTTTCTTTGGAAAGGATATCAGCTACTCCTCAGAAACTGCTTCCTCAGGCCCACTCAACACCGGACAATCTCCTTTTGAGATGAGCCTGCATGTATCGTGACCATGAACAACTTGGCTGACATCCAGGTAGAGCACAAGTGAAAACTGCCTCTCCAGAATTAGAACATGAACCTAACCATGGCATTTTCTCACTAAACCTCTCATCAGGCATTTTGCCATACAACAGATTTTTTTTTTTACCATTAGAATGCACAAAGTGGCTACAACTCTCCACTTCTCCTCCCTCTTCTCCTTTTATTCTCTCTGACATTTAATCAGAATAATCAAGAAACGGCCAGGAACCATAATAGGATGGCATCAAACACAACCATGAAAATGTCTTTTAGTTGACTCTCACAATAAAAGATGTTCTCTTCCTTCTCGCTGTCAGAATTCTAAACTGCATGCTCCTGTAATTCCAACCTGTACCATCATCTGGCAAGCTCATTTCTCCCAACACATTTAATTTACAAATGTACTGGAAACCTCCAACACGTTTCTACTTCAAGTAAGTTCAAAATGTCATTGTTTAGTGTTTCTTTTATATTAGTAGCCACAAATTTTGCAAGGCTCTGTAGTCAAGGTTAAAGATCTCTGGTGTGCGGTTTCATGAAACTCAGCTTAGTCCAACTCCTGAATTTAGGAAGCCTGTTGGAGAGAGCTGAAACATTAAAAGTAACGGGTAGCAGCACATGTGTGAAAAGCATTTCCACTGGACAGATATAAAGGTTTTTCCCCAAGATTTATCTGCACTATCAACTTGAAAAACTAGGGCACTTCATCTCTGCACAATCTAATGCATAACATTGAAAGTACACAGAAAACACATCTAAAGTTTAAGAAAAGGGCCTGTGAAGTAAGAATGAACAAGCCCACTACACTAGTACAGGCAATAAAGTAGCCTTTCCTGCAAAAATGAGATGGAAAGGTGAAGGTAAAGTAATACCCATAATTGAAACGGCAAAATCATTTCATGAAAATGTTATCACAGATTAGAAACCAAAGCAATTCAATATGTATACAGAGGCTTATATATATTTTATACAGCTGCTATGGGGTGATAGATGTTCCAAACATGAAATTTGTTAAAGAGTAAGAGCTGAAAGTCAAGTTTAGCCTTTTAATCTGGCTGTAGGACCAGGATGAATATTTGCTAATGTCTATAGCAGTCAAATCCAACAATCACAGTAGATCAAAAACTAATAAAACATGCAGTCTTCAAAAGTGGTCATCATAGACTGAAATGATTAAGACTTTTCTAAACACAGTAGAAAGCCAAATTATTAAAAACACCAATTCTGTCATCAAATTTACTTACGCAGTGTGTGCTAGTTTGAAGCAAGCTAGAATGTTTTGGCAAAAGAACTAGATAATGGGCAGTGAAATGAAAACAATTGTGTCTCTTCGCTCACAGTCACGCTGAGAACTCTGGGAAGAAGAAGTAAAACATTCTCCATTTTGTCTTTCATTCTGCCTTTGCCTTCAGACCTAGTCACATCTCATTAACCTTGCTCCCACTAACCTTGCTCCCTAACCTCTTGGCTGCACCTCTCTTCTTCCTGAGAACTGGGGTAAGGTTGAGAGGGCAAGGGGAGGTGTTGGGGTGGTTTGAGAGCCCCTCCTGGGGACTCAGGTTTCTGGGAGGGGAGTTGTGCTTCTGTATTGTTTATCCTTTGTATATTTCTGTATATAACTGTATATATTGTAAATAGCTGCTTGTACATCTGCTGCTGTAAAATAAATAGCTTCACTTATATTCCCAAAGGCTGTCTGAGTTAGCTGGGGCAATTCCAAAAGTGGGGGGGGGGCGGGTAAGAGCCCAAACCATCACACAGTGAATGGAATGTCACAGGAAGGCTATTTGTTAAATGCTAAGCTTCCAGAATGAAACCTATCAACAGGAAAAAATTATTTTTACTTTGTTTACAGAAGAATATATATAACACGGCAGGGAAACAGTAATGTAATTTCAGTGGCAATATAAGTTGTCTAACTTAGACCCAAGACTATTAGCAGATCAGCAGAATGAGTCCAATATAGAAACAGAATATAAATTGAGCTAAATCATACTCAAGGTACAACCCTCTAATTTGGCTAACATGCAGGTTGTGGTAAGGTCAAAAGTTATCTGAATATGAAATCAGACCTTCAAAACACCTCACTAACTACAGAGATGAATGAACTACATATATATAAATATTTTATATATACATATGTATACACACATGCATATGCAGACATAACACACATACATACATAGAGAGTAGCTTTATACATTAAGCAGGTAAAATGGATGAAAATTATGCTGTGTTAAGCCCACCTCAACATTTCCATTTCTGTTTGTACAAATTGTAGACATACTTAAAGATACTTTTTACATGTTTAGAAAATCTGCTGTGTTCACTGCGGCAGTGAACAACACTGTACCTGTATGGCTTCTAATATGGACTCTCAGTGTTCCATTGCTTGCAAACTTCTGTCCACAGTATGGGCAAATCTTCTCTTTTTCTCCTGTGTGAGTCTACATAGGGTGAGAAAAGACAAGAATGAAAGCTCCAGTACTGCCTTAAAAGAAGGGAAGTACAGAATATTTAACTGTATTGAGTATGGTGAGAACAGCACAGAAAGTCCCATCCTGCCATGCACATATGATGCTGGAGCAGTTACACTGGATGTGCACCCACTGCAGATTCTGCACACCACCATTAATGTTAAAATATCAATATAATGTTAAAAATCACCATCATGGCTTCCTGATGAAAAGCTAGGAATGCACAAGCACCTGGGAATTTTCTGTTTAGTCACAACCTTAAGGACACAGAAGGAATGAATATAGCAGAACTAATTCTACTCACTTTTTTGTGACTCTTCAGGACTGATGGTGTTACAAAAGCTTTGTCACAGAGATCACACTTGTATTTCTTATGTCCATCATGAACAACTTGAATATGAACATTTAACGTATCCTTTCTTTTGAAAGTAGCATCACAGTGATCACACTTAAAGGTCCTCTCACCTTATAAAGGAGAAATGAGGTTTAAAGATACTAGAATTTTGTCAAAATATATTAATGCAAATTGTTTCTGAAAAATAAAAGCCATAAAGACAAAAGAAAATCTGGGCCCTGAGATGAGAAATTAAAGGAACACCACATCAGATAAAAACATCACTGAGAAATGAAGGAAGTAGTCACAACTTCATAGCCAGAAATGTGAGATTCAAATCTCTAGCTAAAGGTAAGTAACTCTGAGTTATTTCAAATATGAAAAATTCATTACTATGGCAACTCAACTTGCCAGTCTCACATTAAGGTCATGAGAGGAAAAGTCCCACATTTCTTCACTGTGAACACAAGTTCTTCTCAGACAACAGCAGAGCCCCTTGTTATAATCACAGCTTTCAACTGAAAACTGTTTATTTTTCAGTTCATCTTAGTAATGGCTTTCACTTTGCTATTGGTATAGTAGTTCATCTAACAGAAACACTGCTACATATTATTAAGAAAAGAAAGGTTTGGGGTTTTCTTAATTATACCAACATAAATACTGCCCAGATTAAAGTACTATCATCTAAGCTACAAGGACATCAGATCACAAACATTGTCTTCAATCTAAATTGCTGACACTCACAGGACTGAATGGTGGGCTCTGTAAGCATTAAAGAAAATTCCAACATAAGTAAAACCCTATATAGTTAAAAACCATCACAGAATGGAAAGAACAAGTTACTCATGAAAGCAAACGGCCATGGCATTTATCTGGGCTTCAACTTCTAGGCCAGAAGTAGGAAACACTAGCCTGCACTCCCACAGGCAAGAGAATCTGAGTTTTGAGCTCTAAACCAGATTACCTAACAAAAAATAAGTAACCCAGTAAGTTACTTCTGTCTTGAACTCTACCTTAAAATGCAAGTTACACTATCACAGTTAATGCAGAAACAAATCTCTTGTCATAAGACATCAAATTATTAGATTTTCTACAGCATATTTAGGTTTAAGTGCATTTAAAGACAAGGTTTGAATTTAGCTCTGAGTTTTCTAACTCTCAGAGGTTAGAGTTGAGTCTTAATACTAATTTAATACAGCAAGTTGCATATTGAAGCAAGATGCCCAATATCTGGTCTTCTTAGTGAAATACAAGAGCTGCAGAAGTTCTTTTTCCTCTGACTTAGTTACTCACTGTTATGGATTAACAGATGCCTTTGTAGAGAGAATGGAGTTCGGAACAAAGCTTTGCATTCCTCACACTGGAATGGCCTCTCTTCAGAATGGGTCTGCAGATGAGAGACAACATGTCAGAGGAAAGGCTCAGAGAAATCAATTAGCTGTCACTACAGTAATTATAGCTAATTCTCTAGACTAGATTCAGGAGAGGATATTACAGCAATTTGAAATATCAAGGTATGAAGAACTGACACAATCGTTTTGCTATTATCCAGAATACAGAAAATCAGTATAGCAACTACTGAGTAAATGCACTTTTGTAGTCCTCAGAAGTGTTACGTGAGGTATGCATGCGAACAGAAACAAAAATATAGAATAACCAAAGGGAAAAAAACCAAACACAAGCCTACAGGCTCAGTTGCACTGCTTCATCAGTAGTGACAATGGCCTTAAGTACTTACTGATATGAATAAATTATTAAAACCAAATGCATGTACACAAACGCCTTCTTCTTACTTTCGTTTGATAGTAAAACTGATCTGATTATCTCACAGCATATTTAAAATTTGGCAGAGAACTTCCAAAATCATAAGGCTAGTCTTGCATATTCTTGCTTCAGCTTCTTGTATTAAAAGAAAAAAAAAAATGAAAAGCACAACATAGAACTATCAGTATAAAGAGGAAGCCTCAAAGTCACAAATTAAATAAAAGGCTAAGTGAAAGCTTGTATGATTCTCTCAAACTGCAGAGCTGCTGCAGCAGATTTCTTTTCTGGAGCTTGGGTAACATCCAACTTCATTGTACTTCTATACGTTTCAATGCACCTTCCCTGTTCCTCAATGTTATTAAGTGCTGTCACACTTCAGAGAGGAAACTAAACTATACAATAAGTTACCTACCCAATTTCACACTGTCTTTAAAGAATCAAGTATCTAAACATTGTATGAGTTCAGAAGGACCTTAAGCAGTAGCTACAGTGCCAAGAGGAAAACGGAATGGACAGTAAATGTTTTATTATATGCACAAAATTAGGTAAATGAGTTGATTTTGTAGACTAAGGGTAAATATTATCACAACATATATCTATTTCTGCTACTCATAACACCTCATGCCATTTATAGCTATCCCTTAACCTATAGAGGAAAAATGGACTGTGAGAAGTCAGCATAATTAGACGCTGACTGAGGGAATTGAGCCTAGACTGATTTTTACACAAATGTCTTTGTGCGTAATTACAGTCTCAAAACATTAGAGTGCTTGCAATGGTGTACAGAGGCTCTGGACTCAAAGTCAATCCCTTCACCTCAGTCTATGTCATTTAGAGCACCATCAAATGTGTGCAACATACCACACATTATAGAGTCTGCTTAATGTTCCAGTACAGCTTCTACAGGTTTATATCATAGTTTGCATTAGTGGACACCCTGCTTGGCAGACTCAGCAGTCAGGCCAAGGATTGACAGGACATGAAGAGACTGAACTACCTTCTCACCTCAATAGGTGGTTCCTCCAGAACAGGGTTGAGACATATTGACGAGACACTGTGGGGAAGCTCGCAGTGCTGCTGTCTGTGCTGTACCTGTTCTGTGGATAAATAGAAGGGTTCAGTCTCTAGGGCTGTCAATCTGGCACCTTTCATGAGCACAAAATTCATGTTGTTTATTTAAAATATGTCTTGGTTTAGAACTCTCACCATTTGAGTGATAGTTCTGAAGAGCATAGTGATTTGTACAGAATTCCTTCTTAGCATCAATTTGACAGCTCACCTAGTCTTTTGATCAAAATACAAGTAGTATTCTGTGCATCTTAACTTCACTATAAAGAAAAACACCTGACTAGGCATACCCACATGCAATGGTACACAGATCTTTGTGAATGGTCTAGAAACAAGTTAGGTCCATACAAAAAGGAGAGGCAGTTCCCTAAACAAACAGACTAGTTCCAATACTGTACTTTTTTTCCCCCCTAATAATAGGTTCCAGATCAGAGATGGCTTTCATTCAATCAGAGCAGGGGACTGCCATATGATCAAAGAAACTGAGGATGGGCTCTTACAGAACATTCCACAGCAGTCCTTCCTAAGACAGCATTTGGGAAGGCTTAGACCCAGCCCAAGGAGACTTCCCAAGAGGGAAACTGAGGGAATAGAGTTGTTTCAATTCATTATGCTCTCCAGGACCAAACATAGATGGATTAATCATAAAACCTTTAAAATCCTGTGTCTGCTGACCTATTTCTTCTCACTGTCATATCCCCATGTTTTATTCTCTGAACTCATGCTCTATACACATAAACAAAGAAGCAGAGGGAATTACATTCATGTATGGAATTATCTGCATTATATGGCATCTCCATCCAATCTAACCTGGATGAAAGGTTACAACTTTTCTCTGCAGCACAATTCAATACTACATGTGCCTATTAATTTCAGGTACTATTGCCTCCCCTTGTCACATAAACAGAACTCTTAATCTTTATGTGATCACTTCATCACATAGTCCGTGCTTTTTCAAGACACTGAGCTAGTTCTACATCATGTAACACTTCCCAGTGCTGACATCTCAAGCAAGTGACAAAGCAAGCTTGCACATGCCTACACAGAGCAGTGTAGTACTTTTACACAAAAGCAGCACATTAGAGAGTTACCACAGGAAGACCAACAGTTCCTGATGCTCAGATCTGTAACTATAAGGGCATGTTAGGGTTCACATCGGAATGCCCTGCTGAATACAGCCAATATACTCTCAGGAACAGCACTGACTGACTTATCTCCCAGTGAAGAGTAAGAAACTAACCTACTTCTGCACCTTTGAAATGACCCAATATTTATCCACATCTGAAGTAAGTTTAAAAGCACATACTGTGGGAGGCATTTCTATTCAAATCTGATTTTGTGTTGAAGGTATCAAATAACCCCCACATAAAGGAATCACAGAAACAACAGGAACAAATTTTTATCCAAAAAACAAAACAAAAATTCAAAGGCAGAAAATGCACGTATCCTGTTTCTTATTATAAACAAAAAGCACATAGCTCTGCTGTAAAACACAAAGTTTTTCAAGCATGTTGCATCAAACTTGAAAGCATGTTTTCTCTTAAATGCTGTTAAGTGTTTTTAACTATTCTACCTATTTCTACTGCAGGTTTCTAAGCTCCCTGCTACTAGTACAGTAATCACATCCTAGAACTCAAGAAGTTGTTCAGAGAATAAATTCAGCCCAACTTTTCCCCCTCCAAATGAAAATGAAATGTAAAATGATGAGGTTTAGATTCTACTGTTACTGCATCAACATTCCTGTGAACAAGCAGAATATTGTCCTTTTTCCCTTAGCAGGGCAGCTCTTCCAAAATCGCAGCACTTTAAACTATTTTGGCATCCCAAACCACAAGATCCTTAACTTAGACCTTACAACCAGTGTTGTGCACACATCCATACTGCTTTCTGTATCTACTCTATCTCCTTGTTTGCACTATTTACTCAACAGGGAGAGGCATATCTGAAAAGAAAGGCAACTCAGGAGATCTACATCAATCTCCTGTCTCTTGTGCTCACCTCTGCATTTAGTAAGTAAAATTAAAGACCTAAATGTGTATGGATGAATATTCACAGCTGTTTGGGTAAACTTTCTGTAAACACAGGACTAAGTCTCTTACATTACAGGACAGGGTTGTTCTTCAGCCAACATTATGTGCAAACAGATCCAGGAAGTAAGTATTCCAATATGCTTTAAGGAATTCTGTCAAAATTAGTGAATCACTAAATTTGTCTAAATTTTAGTATTCTCCCTATTAAATGAAACCTTTAATCCCTGCTTATGCTAAAGCAGCAGCAGCAGCACCACTAAACACAAAATTAGGTCAAAATGTTTGCTCATCCATAATCCTCAAGTCCATTTTCAACCCAAACACCCTGCCAGTCGTGAAGCACAAATTAACCAAAATACATAATTTCATGTTTCCTTCAGACATAGAAGTATCTTCCCAGATAGGAATTTATACTTTTTCCTTAGAATATGTCTTATTTGTGAGATTCTGATCCATTTTCTTAAAGTCTACAACATAAGATAGTCACAGCATAGATGGGAGCTAATCTTGTCCTTCAACAAGCTTCTGCATGCTTTCTGTTTTAGACAGTCAACACCACTTCATCCTGTGAGAAGTACTACTATTACTATTATATGATTTATGGTTGAAAGTGCAAGAGATGGTGCAAAGATCCTGTGCCAAATTCCCACATGGCATATAACATGAGCCAAACTGTGAAAGATTTGCAAGTATGGGTATATCAATTTCAAAAAGGGGAAAGAAAGACATAGTATTAAAAAAATTAAGAGAAAAAAAAGAAAGAAAAACAGAGCAAATGGTTCCAAGTACTGGGCACAAACTCAGACAGGTAATTTGTGTCTTTGTTTCTTCTGAAACATCAGTCATAGATACAGCCTTAACACTAAAAACATAACTCCAGGTTAAAACTAATGACAGGCATTATAAAAATTCGGCCAAGAAGATTTGAGCTTAAATGAACAGAAGTACCCCTTCATAAGCCTTCTTATTGTGCCCCTTCATAAGTTGATCTTATTGTTTCAGGTTGTTTTAATGTGTGAACACTACCCTGTGTAAATACAGTATAGTTGGAAAGCATCTGCTACTAAGTCCATCAATGATTGCAACAAGACTACACTTAGCTTTATTCAAGTATGGCATTTTTTAAAGAATAAAAAATCTGAGGATTTTTTTTATCAGTAACTTTACCTTGATAACATAATAAAGGCAGCAATATTGGGAATTTATTTGATGCTTTTAACTATGCGACTGTGATTTACTTCTGCTCTATTTTCAATTTATTTTCTTTTGATTAGAATTCATTTAGTATTTGGATACTATTTGAGAATTTTGATATACCAAAGAATACTAAAAAAAATAAGAAAATACATTCTCTAGTATTTTAATCTCATGTTTATAAGCATGTCAAAGCTTAATGATGAACCACTTAAAGGGAAAAAACCTGCAAATCTGAGTCTGGCAGACCTGTAAACAATAACAGCAGAGTGCTTTACCTTCTTGTGATTCTTGTAAACATTTCTGTGGGCAAATCCCTTTCCACAAAGCTTGCATTTATATGGTTTATCTTCACTGTGTATTATTTTGTGTGCAGTCACTTGATCAAGTCGTTTGAAGGACTTATTGCAAACCTCGCAGGTGTAGGGGCGTTTTTCTGCAGAAAATGAGTGGGGGACATTTAATCTCCTGTTTATACAGGGGGAGAAGATGAAAGGCAGAGACAGTCATCTCCTCAGAGAGATTTCTGCAATTAAGTCAACCCAATTAAGATTAAACCAATTAGAAAGACATCTAATGCCCTTTATGTTAGACAGTTAAGTCACTTTACAAAAGATGAGCCATGGTGTATCTCAAGAAATTGGCACATTCTTTGCAATAATCATTGCTAAAACTAAATTCTGATTAATTAGCTTAAATCAAAAGAGAATGACTTCAAAGAGGAAAACCCTGTTTCCAGATTACAAATGTGAAAGAGGGCATGACATGTTTTAAAACTTAATTAACAATATACATATTAGCTCCCCAAACCAAAAGTTCCTATGCAAAAAGCCTTTATGCTTCAACTGGTGACTGCAACTTAACTACATTAATGCTTATTCAGAGGTGTCAAAAGAAAGCTAAAAAGCCTCTCAGATACAGATTACGTTACAAGAAATGAGCTTTTGGTGTGGATTGATACCAAGAAAGTAGTTCAGATATAAGCCTGTGCAGCTGCAAAAACCTGCATTTTTTAAATGCTAATGGATTTGACAAAATGTTTGCATTCCCATTGCGTTGGCTGATGTTTCTAATCACTGGTCAAAGGCAGAGAAATACTAGATAGCAGCGATCAGAAATCCTGGCAGAGCCAATTTGTGTCACACTGCCAACCCTAAAGACACTCCCTGCTCACAGTGACCTCTTGTTCTGGCAGAGAACAGGCACAATGAAACACTTGTGTGTGGTCTATGAAATGGTGTGGAATATGAGCTGCTTTCCTATGACTGGAAACTCTACGTGCACGAGTCCACTAATACATTTATTCATGCTTTCCTTTTTAACACAGGTCTGTCTGACAAGCATACTCCAGCTCCTATCCTCTTCAATATAGAACTTCAGCCACTGATTCTTCACCTTCTCTATAAGTCAAGGGGCAATCTTTTGCTCAATTCCAGCTAACTGACATCATCTACCCCAGCTAGCATGAAAAAACTGCTTGACAAATCAGCAACTGGAAGACAGCTTATAGCCTTACAGTTCAGCTTCCGAAAGGCTTTGAAATGATAGCTTAGATGGTTTCCTGGGAACCTTAGACTTGTTTGAAAAGCTCAGGACAACACAGAATTGATCCAGCCTTCTATAAGAAACTAATTCAGGTAAAATTCAATATATGCTAAATACATATATATACACCTTTGTGTTATTTTTGTACGTTACCTGAATGAGTTATCATGTGGCGTTTTAGCTGGTTAGCCGAAATAAATTTCTTGTCACATTCCTGACACTCAAAGATCTCATGGACCTGCAAAATGAGTGTTTAATGATAATTAAATACATGTCTCAAACATGATCACACATGATATGTGCAAAGAAATTCTTTAACAGACCGTAACTATTTCCTAGCCAGTAGCCATATTAATACTCATGAATATTCTGTGATTTCCCACTTTACAGTTCCTTGGTGAACAACAACATCTCTCAAAAAATAAAAACTCCTAATTCCAAGCTAAATATTATCACTAAAGCTATATTTAGAAGCACAAGTTCTGCAAATTTGCAATTAAAAAAAATCAATTTAAGATACCATTACGAAAGCTTAAAAAAAACCTAAAAAACACACCACACAAATGCATAATATCTCTTCAGGTATTTTCAGACATTTCCTTGTAGTCAGTGAGACAGAAGTAAAAATAACTTTGTAATTATTCTATATAAAAAAAAAAAAAAAAAACCACAAACCACAAGAACAAGTACTACCAAACTCTTTCAAGACTGTTTGTCTTAAGAGCTTTCAGAGGCAACACAGTGGAGGAGCAGCAGTGTCTCTAAACTGCTAATGCAGTAAGCATTAGCAGGATTTTTATTTTTAATATGAGACCACATGTCATCAAGGATGTTGGAAAAATAGAAGAGGTAGTTGAAAGTTGCAAATACTGATAATAAAAAAAAAAAATTAATAAAAATCTTTGTTATTTGTTGTTGCTTAAAATCACAACACATGTTGTTCTCCACCTGTCAGGATTACTATTCACTTTCCACTGTACTACATTTGTCCTTGGCAGCCTCCGCTCAGCTTGGCTGCAGTGCAACTGAAAGTGCATTTTTGGAACTGCAACCACAGACAGCAAAACCTTTGGGCAGAGATCACATTTCACAGAGCTTTTTTTGAGAACTCCAGAGATGTTCTGGAGGAGAAGCTAGCAGTTAAACATAACAAATATTGTAAGTTCAATACTATACTCTAATGGAAAACATTTGTGGACAGCAAACAAGCTCAGCTAAGACTTCCACTTAAACCAAAAAACCTCAAAAGATGCTCTGTTCATATTTGGCCTTATTATGTTATTATACTACCCCAACTAACTTTAGAGGAGTTTATATGTTTTAATAAACTAAAAAGCAGTTATTCCATTTCCTACCATCTTCACAAACCTGCATAGTTCAGAGGGTGATGCTTAAGAAAACAGAATCAGGTGAAAATAGATCAGGGGAGAACATTCATTCTAATATTCTGCTTAGCCAGCTGCATTTCAGATTAACTTTTTTCTTAAAGACACACACAATCTGGTAGTTTATCCTTTCCCAAAAGATCTAAATATTTACTTAAATTATTGACTGCAGTTTATACAATTCTGCCACCAAGTGCTAACAGAATCCCCCCCCCCACGATTATTTAAACTATCTCGTAAGGTATTCTTAAACATAATATTTAACACATCAGAACTCAGACTGTGCTTTTATGCTCCACAAATGTCCAATTTCAAGTCATAAGCATTGTTAAATAAACATTCTTATTGAATACATTTGCATCAAAACAGACTTTGGTGCTATCAAGTATATTTCTACAGCTGATGCTCCTCAGTAAATTATTTTCTAAAAGAATGAGACAGAGACTTACATGTACAGGCATTAAATAGCTGTAGCTATGAAGTATATATTCTATAGCTGGCACTCTTGAATCAGTTCTTCAGAAAAGTGGTGAAACAATGGCAATAAAATAATAGCAGCTACTTTTATGAATGATCACAAAATCACAGTATATTAGGAGTTGGAAAGGCTATCTTGTCCAATCCCCCTGCCAGAGCAGGATCACCTATACCAGATCACACAGGAACACATCCAGGTGGGTTTTGAATATCTCTAGAGAGAGAGACTCCACAAGTCCCCTGGGTAGCCTGTTCCAGCGTTGCAACAGCTTCACAGTGAAATATTTTTTCCTTATGTTTACATGGAAACACCGATCTGAATGACTATGTGTTCTGAGAATAAACTGATTTCTTTACTTCCCTGCAACCACTCTCTTTACCTGTCATCTAGAACAGGATGATGAGCAAGCTTAAGACAGAACAAGATGCCCTGTCCTCAGCAAACTTGCCACTTTATTCTGAGCATGAGGTTCCTGGTTTGGGACGCACTTGTAGCCAGATCCTGTTAGCTGCCCTGGCTGACTCCCAACTGCTAACAGCCTGCATGGCTGGTCTAAGATTCTCTTTCAGTGAAACCAGGACATCCTCTTTCTCCACGTCTCTCTCTTTCTTTTTTTCTATATTTTACCTTTCTGTTCTTCAATTTTATTTGTTTATGTTGACAAGAGAAAAAAACAATCACTTCTTTTGCTTGTTTCACCTATTTTTTAATGTTTTTTATTGCCTCACTGCCTGTCTGAATTTTTTTTTGCAATGTTGGTGCTGGATCCTACTCTACTTCCTACAAAAGCAGAGTAATTCACACAAACAGAAGGAATGAATCATACATGCAGCCTTCTTCACTATATTATGTAGGTGCGTGAATCTAAAATATCTGACTTAACCATCAATGCTACCTGAGAAGTTTATTAGCGTGTGCCATGGTATCACAGAATAACACCTACCAAAATAAACCAAACATTTCAATAAAATAGACACACTAACCATAGTATTTGCATTTTCAGGGTCAGCATAAGGTGTATTGATATGTAAAAACTGTAATTACATGTGGCAAGGCATACCACGATTTAGTCTGAGAAGTAACAAAGTAAAGTCCTATTAGACAAGAAATGCAGGGCATATTAATAAATAGAAAACAAATTAAAAAGGAGGGGGCCTGCAGTTTCCTTTGCAACAACATATTTTAATTGATAGAATCTATATCCTCAATGGATTCAGTACATAACCAGGATGTTATTAAAGACTTACAGCTAATCTGATAAACAGCACAATGTAGTTTTTTGTAAAGACTGGATCTCCTGGGGTTCAGTGATTTATCAAATTCATCTTGCAGGGACTTCCTTTGGGTATAATGGATCCAGAATCTCATATTCATAGCCCATCTGTATTTCTATACAAACTCCCTTATTTCAATGAGATGCATTTCTAACTGTTAACCCTTCCCATTCTGGTTATAAAAGATGACATGCATAAACAACAAGAAATGAAAGAATCTCTCTTTGAGGAAGGAATTTGTTTACTACTGCTTAACTAAATTATAAATAACACCCTTACTGGGATGTCACAAAATAATAAGGAAGATGGATTGCATTTTGTACAGAAACTGAAGGCTCACAAAACTATTTTATGGTCTGTATCTTATCATTACATAATATACTTTTACACTTAGCTTAGCATTTAAGAAAGCTGAACAGCTGGCAACTTTGACTTAATGTCAGAATGCATAAATACTACAAGCACAAAGATCTTTGTATTTAGTAAAAGATGCATTAAAAATTTAGGAAGATTTATGGTTTAATATATTGTGATTGCAAAAATAAATATCCACAATAAAATACAGTGGTTTTGTAACCATGAAAGAGATTACCCAAAGGTTTGCATACCAGCAGCTATCAAGTGACCTAAGCACCATAGACTCACATCTTAGTGAAGTCAAAGCCTGCTGTGGGTTAGCCTTCATCTTACTGACCTTTCGATGCTCTTGTAGATTTGTGGCTGAGGAACATTTCTTATTGCACACTGAACACATCAGCTTCTTCCTAGAATTTCCTGAAACAGAAACAAAATACCACCAACATCTTAGAAAGGAAGTGCTAAGAATGAACCTAAATATTTCCACTGAGTCTGTGACTTTTCACAGGTCATTTGACTGACATCAGAATTTTACATTTGTATCCCATCTTCAAAGTATTCCGTGTCAGGAGTTCTCTGTGGGTGTCCAGCAAATCAGTTACTGATGGAATGTAAATCAAGACAACTAGAACAATAAAGAAAAAAACCCTTCAAAATAGATGTTATCACACATCACCAATCCAATAAGAAGAGCACTATTCACAATCAAGAACAACTTGTTTTATAACTGAACAATTGATTTCTTCCGGAAGTACAGGAGTTAGTGCAGCAATGACAGAAAAAGATCCCAAGATGAAGTCAAAAGCATCATTTCCTACTTTTTTCTATTCAGAAAGCATTAAACATTCTACTATTGTTATTAATAGTCTTTAACTGAACCTAACAGGGAAATTGTATTAACAAACCAAGTTACAGGTCTGCTACCAGATTTATTTTCCTTCCCTTTTCACAGATCCTTTAAAAAGCCAAGGTATTTAATTTAGTTTATCTATTATTTACCTTTTGAAATTAATTTTAGTAACCCACAAAGGTATTTAATTAGAAGACACAAACCTGTTTGTTTACATGTCAAAAGATATACTCTATTTTATGTAAAAGATGCTGACATTACACTGAACACTACAAAGAATGGACACAGAATGAAAGAGGGGAGTACTGCTTAGTCAAGCACAGAGGAAGTATGGATCATAAACCAACTCATTATATGGCTTGCAGCCCAATTTTTCAGGTTCTCAGCACTCTATCTTTCCTGCTCTTGCTGTCTAAAATAATTCATAACACACTGATTCTTCCTACTACAATGTACCTTGTCATTCAATGAACGGTCCAGTATCTATAGTATAAAAATAGTACTTAATATCACACGCATTTGGTGTAATAAAGCTTGTAAGTACTTATATACACTAATATACAGAAAGATATAGGCATACACTCAGTACTCCAACTGACAAGAACATTAATGAGACTTTTTCAGAGAAAAAAACAGTGGTATCTGTTCATAGCTTTGCATAATGGCCAACACATGTAACAATCCTCTCTATTTTCCTTGCTTCCAGGTAACACAAGACAGGAAGAAATTCCAGAAATGTCCCTTCAACAGTACTAGGTTATTTCTCTTCCTGGGCTGACACTCGGTGTCAGAGAAATCACAGCCAAGTGGCAAAACAAAAGCTCTGCTCATTGTGCAAGCAAAGCAAAAATATCCCCCAGGCATGTGCTTTCAGCCATGTCTGGAGTGACCATTCCCAAGATTTGTGGAATATCTATGCCACTACAACTGACTAAAGGTAAGCATAAATATGAAAACGCCCATGGATGAAATGTTATTCTTACTGATACCGAAAAGGCAGGGTTGGACTTGATGATCTGTGAGGGCTCTTCCAACCCTGATGATACTGTGATACTGTGATCTTTTACTAAGAATCACCTTACAAACTTTGGGCAGAAGAAATCTATTTCACACAAGGAAAATCTTACAAAGCATCTCAGTATTGTCATCATCAAGTGAAGACTGCTTTGCATTTTGATATTCTGCTCTCCCCACACATACTGCCATGGAAAGAGGACACATAGAAAGTAGAATCCCAGAACTGACTTCTGCATTGTAGACCCAAGAGTAGTATTTTGCCCTGTCATGAAAACAGTGACGTTTGACTGAAAATTATTGACTCGCAGGGCACAGATATAAAAATGCTAGGGCCCAGCAGGACTAGTGGATTGTCTAGTCTGGCTTCCTGCACAACAGAGGCCATAGAATTTTATGCAATACCCTCATCAGGCCTAATTGTTTGTGAAGCAGGTCTTCAAGAAAGACATCCCAATGTGTCCTGAAAAGATTAGAAGATCAACAACTCACCACCTCCTGTAGCAGTTTGTGCTAGTAGTTCATTTTCCCCACTAGTGTTTGGGTTTTTTTTGCTTTATCTACTATTTGTCTAGTTTAAACTTCCCTAGATTCCTATTACATTTTCTGCAGCAGACTAATGATTCATCTGGTATATGGCAATTTCTCACCAGGGAAGTAGAAATAGTTAGTCTTTCAATTAGTTAATTAATTTTCTTTTTGATACAAATGAATCCATTAAAAAAAAGAAACCGAAGACAAATGTTTATTCTGATTTGCAAATTTAAAGCTAAAAACATGTTATGAGGTTAGGTTTTTTTGCAAATTTAAGGCTAGGAACATGTTGCAGAGCAGAATGGGGGTGTGTGGTGGAACATTCTGAAAACATCAAACTCTTCCTTACCACTGTGAACATTTTCTTTATGTTTTTTCAGAGCATCCTTACTCTTGAACCTCTTGCCACAGCTATCTGCCTTGCAAACGAATCTGGCATCCCCTCTGCACGCCTCCTTGTGTTGTTCGTAACTATAAGGGGTAATCGGTAAAGAAACAAAAAAACAAAACACAAAGGCAACTCATCAAGCAGTATCTACAGAAACCAGACACACAAGTACTCTGAGCTGAACGCATGCAGCACTGCAGAGTTCCAAGGCCACCTCATGCATTACTTACAGCAAACAGCAATGAAAGCATTTGACTTCTTTCACTGTTAGGATTCACAGACACTAGCAAGCTTGAAAGCTAACATGCAAAGGGAGGCCAGCAATGATATGACAGCAGTCCAGTAACTCAGACACAAAACCTCGATTCTGAGCTGAACGAAGTATTGCAAACAGAGCACTGAAAACTTCTCGAGGAGTCTCCAGGGCCAATATTCTCTGTACACTGCAGTACACTAAAGAAAAACAAATGAAAAAAAAAAAAAAACAAAGTAAGGGGAACATTCCACAACTTAGAACACAGGCTTGCAGTAGCTACAAACATATATATAAGCTCTACAAATATTTAAGTAGCTAAATAATCTATTTCATTTCTGTGAACCTTTGTGAAATTTAGTGAATATAGTCAAACACATAAACACCATGAGTCAGGACTACTGAGTGGTCCATTGATGGAGACAAATGGTTTTGCACCAAACAGTCTACAGTGTAGGATTTTGAAAAATAAAAAATTAATGACATTTTTGCCATTCAAATTGAAGTCTCCAACAAGAAATTTAGAAATACATGAAATGAACATATTAAAAAAAACTAATGTACAGGGTAAGGGTACAAATAGATAAGTATACAAATTAAAGTTTAAACTGTGAGAAGCAAATAATTGAATGAAATTGATTTTGATGTTCCCTAAAAAAAACCTCACTCTTGTTTCCACTCACTGTCTTTGTAGAGCTTGTTTGACAGGGAATTTCTTTCCACAGTTTCGGCACTTAAATTCCTTCTCCTCACTGGGTTTTTGGTGCAAAGTCTGAAGATGTTCTGCTAAAATCTCCTGGCTGGCAAAACTGGATTCACAGTTTGGGCATGCATGGTCCTCTTTACAGGCAAGTGGATCTGCACGATTGAAGGTGAAAACAGTAAAAGAATTAATGGTTTTCAGGGAGTATTCTGGTTACATTAAGACATGCTTCCAGAAAGAAGTTATGCAAAAGGGCATCACAAAATTCACAAAGACATTGTCTTCGAATTGGATTATAGACAGTCCATCTTCAGTGGATTACCATCAGCATTATTTGGATGCAAAATACTGAATATGACTCAATTAGTCATCCAGGAAGTCTCCACTTCGATACAAAGACTGAGAATTTGCTAGACAGCTCAAGTCACACCTCTTTCCTCAAACATCTTACCCTAAGATTGGCTGAACAGTTCTATGAAAAAGGTTTATTTCTTTCCCATTTAAGTAAGAGGGAAATCACCTCTCTTTCAGCAAAAGTTTAAGTCTTTAGTCCAAAATAAAGACAAAACTCATAAAAAAGCTTAGACTAAAGCAGTCCTACAGAGCTAGTGTTTTTTTTCTTCTTCTAGTTATCCCATTTTTTACACATTGCTCACCAGCATTTTTTTCACCAGCTGGCTGTACTTCTTTACTGTTGCTACTGTCTTCATCTTCCTGGATAACAGTTACTTCTTCTTCCTCCTCCTCCTCCTCTTCCATGTCACTGTCCAAGTACCCAATGAGAAGTTCTGTGTCTGTTTCAATATCTTCCACAGCCAGATAGAAAATATTTTCCCCCTCCTATTGCAAACAGCAAGAAGAAGCAATGAACAGTTATGTCAGATAAAGTAAAATCTAGACACTAGTATGGGATCCTGAAGCACTATTAGCCATCAACTACGGAGTGACTAGCTCCATTCCTCAAGTAGCCCAAGGCTGTAACAGCCTTTCTAAGACTTCTTTCCCAGTGTGGCTACATGGACTAAGTGCCCTTGTATTCTAGTATTCTTGAAATATTCCCCTGTCTCATCTGTGAGGCTTTTCCACTATGTACTGTGGCCTAGACCAAAGTGAAGTCCACATCCTCCTTTCCTACCACACTCTGCCTGACAAGGACTTCAGAGTTTGAAAACAAAACATTTGACTATTAGAAAAACAACAAATTTAAATAACCATTTTGGCTTTAGTTCTCCCCACTGTTGGCTGTATGAATTATAACCTAGCTTTCAGTAGCATGCTTAACCAGCATTACTTTCTCTCTCTCCTTGACATTCCCAACCTTCTTTAATGAACTCATTTTCGCCCTGGTCAGTTATCTTCACTATCAAATTAGCAAACACATCTGTACAATGCACTTTAAACCACTATATTAAAAGCCTCTGCTAGTTTAAATAAGTGAAGATACATAGAAAGCCAAAGATTCGGATCAGGTTCTGCATGAGAGGACAAACCACATAATAAGCAGCCTCAAAATCTTCTCTACAACAAATAAGCTTCCAAAGAGATCTATAAGCTAACAAGCTCAGTCTTTGACAATATTTAACTAAACTTATTGCTGTTGGCACAGAAGGGAAGGTGAAGGGAAGGTTCTATAGCAAAACTAGCTGTCTCCTAAACTAATATCCACAGCTTCTTATTTTTGCCAGATATGAACCTACTGCTTTAGGTACTACCCAAAGCACCAAAGGAGACTCATTATTAAACAATGAAGCCTGCCAAGTTCAATCATAAATCTTAAAGCTTATCTGATCAACATCCAGAAAAGATAACAGAAGCTTCTTTGCCCTACATTGAGTCATATTTTCTAACAAGCTTCTAGAACAAGGACAAGAAAATTATCTTTAATTTTTGTAACGTACTAAGGTTAATTTCAAATATCAGCAGACTTGCAGACTCCTCCAGGTCTACTGTATTATGCACAAAAATATCGTCACACAGGAGTGAAATCTATTTAATTCAACAGATCATACCTGAAACATCTACACATCAGACAAATTCCGGGAGAACCATGACCAGAACTAATTATTCAGACCAACCTACACCAAGTGCATGAATCTCAATCACCAAGCTCTTATCACCACTGCTGCATCCTCAACATCCCTGCACTTCACTTATGTGTATCTGTGACTTATTTTATAGCTCTGTCTAGTTCTTTCCCAGTTGTGTACTTTCAGTTAGTGAAATGATTAATGGAAGAAGTACTAAGCATTCTCAAAGCTTGAGTACTCCTGGTTTCGTTTGCATTGAAAAGAAATTATTAGCTTTGGTGCCAGTCAAACTTAAAACAGCTCGAACTCATTTCGCCTCCAAAGCTAATTTGTTTGGCTTTTACAGACAAAATGAAATGGTTTTTAATTATTTTGTTAAGCAAATCATAGAAAAAAGTCTTCTCATGATGCAAAACTAGAATTTTAACACATGCTAATAAACAATTCCCTTTTTCCTATTTTTTTTAATTTGGATTACAACTAATAGCTTGGGTTAGCCTCAAACAACATTCTGGAAATACATTTTGAGCAAAAAAGAAAATTAACCCAGCTATGTAATTCTTATGTGGAACTGGAAATCATCTTACTGTAAATCTGAACTGTTGAAAAAAAATCATGTAGATAGTTAATTTCTTTCTCAATCTTTGAAACTACAACAGCTGTAATGAGAAAAACATCACTATCCTTGGTACTTCTTGCAAAGTCACAGAAATGATATTAAACAGACTATGGCTCTTTAGCTGGAGAAAAGACCCATCAAATAAGAGGGTTCCATAAAATCAAGGATGGTATAGATAATGAAAGTAAGGCAACTATTCACTCTTATAAAAAGACTAAGGAATCAAGTGAAATTAAGATGTTTCAAGAAGAAAAACAACCATGTTTCAATATAATATGCAATTAACACGGCGGAACTTGTTACCACTGAATGCCAAAATGACAAATATACAAATGAAAAAATAAGCTGGATAAATTCACATCCACAGCCAAGAGCAGAAAAAGAAAACCACCTTCTGTTATTAACTTTTCCTCAAGCACTGCCTGATCGTCCTATCCAATGATTAGGCCCATCAATTCTCTGTTTTCTGCTGGAATATTTTAAGCAGTACACTTTCTTCTGAACCTGCCACATTTTAACATTTAGTATTAAACTGCAAAGGAAATGAAGAATTCTGATTTTCACACACCAAAGCCCATAGTTGAATTCAGCATGAAACTAGGCCTCTAAACCAATAATCCTGAATCAGACAGGCATATAGTTACCTAGTTATCTTTTTAATTTCCACAACAACAAGAAAATAACTACATTCAGGCAAAAGCATATCTTTACTGAGTAAGACTGCAGCAAGAAAATTAAACTGTTACAGCAGTGAGTTAACTATGGTAGAACTAAATTTGGGAGAGTTTTTTGTATGTGAACTGTTCACATTCTTTTAAGGCAGGAGATACGGTTCATGCAAGTTCTTCAGTGTAATTCCATCACAGTGCATTAAAATAAACTTTTCAAAGAATATCAGACTGTAACTAAGGACTGCTTTTGCCCCATCGATCATAATTATGGTATTACTTTTAAGCACAAGAGCTTCTAAAAAGGAAGGTAGGAAAAGGAAAGCAGTTCACTACTTCTCCCATATCTCTCAATTTTACTGCAAGAGATAAGACCAAAGAGGAGTACAATTAGTTTATCAGTAGCAGGATGCAACTGGTAAGAATCCACCAAATGTACCTGGATGGCTGCCAGGTTCTTCTGATCCTGTGATGGAGCCTCATGAACAAAACGTAGCCAATTAGAATGGCGTGGATTGCTTGCATCCAGGATATAAAGGACCTCACCTTTACTCCCACGAACCTGAAACATTTTTTACAAATAATTAAATACATAAAAATAAAACCTGTTTACCAACCACACAGAAACACAAACCATTCAGCAAGCGAATCTCACACTCAGTGATACACATCTACTTTTTTCTATAAGTGTATTTATTCAACTGAGAACAAGGAGACAACTCAAATCCACCAACTGGTGTCAGCTTGCTTGCATAGAATCATAGAATCAACCAGGTCGGAAGAGACCTCCAAGATCATCCAGTCCAACCTAGCACCCAGCCCTAGCCAATCAACTAGACCATGGCACTAAGTGCCTCATCCAGGCTTTTCTTGAACACCTCCAGGGACAGCAACTCCACCACCTCCCTGGGCAGCCTGTTCCAATGGCAAATCACTCTCTCAGGCAAGAACTTCCTCCTAACATCTAGACTATACCTCTCCTGGCACTACTGGAGACTGTGTCCCCTCATTCTGTTGATGGTTGCCTGGGAGAAGAGATCAACCTCCACCTGGCTACAACCTCCCTTCAGGCAGTTCTAGACAGCAATGAGGTCACCCCTGAGCTTCCTCTTCTCCAGGTCGAACAACCTCAGCTCCCTCAGTCTCTCCTCACAGGGCTGTGTTCCAGGCCCCTCACCACCTTTGTCACCTTTCTCTGGATACCTTCCAGTATCTCAGTATCTCTCTCAAATTGAGAAGCCCAGAACTGGACACAGTACTCAAGGTGTGGCCTGACCAGTGTTGAGTACAGGGGAAGAATAACCTCCTTTGTCCTGCTGGCCACACTGTTCCTGATGCAGGCCAGGATGCCATTGGCTCTCCTGGCCACCTGGGCACACTGCTGGCTCATCTTCAGCCTACTATCCACAAGTACCCCCAGGTCCTTTTCTGCTTGGCTGCTCTCCAGCCACTCTGTCCCCAGCCTGTAGCACTGCTCGGGGTTGCTGTGGCAAAAGTGTAGAACCCTGCACTTGGCCTTCTTAAATCTCATCCCATTGGCCTCTGCCCACCCATGAAGCCTGTCAAGGTCCCTCTGCAGGGCTCTCCTACCCTCCAGCAGCTCCACACCTGCTCCTATCTTGGTGTCATCAGTAAAGTGACTGATGCTGGACTCAGTCCCCTCATCCAGATCATCAATAAATATACTGAACAGGACTGGGCCCAGCACCCATCTCCCTCGTTTCTTAGCCTTTACCTTAGTAAATGAGCATTATACTGACTCGCGAGTCTCCCCAGTCTGACAGTATGATGATGCTCATGCCTTTTTCCTTCATCTTTGTTCGTTCAAGTTGTCTTCTTCTTTATGATCTTGTCAGAAACTAATACAACCTGTGAGGACCTTTCTCTTTCCAACCCTATCATCCCTTTTCCAGTTTCCTTCCTGAGTTCTCATCCTTCATGTGTTCTAATGCAAGCATTTGTCTCCTACAGTCTAATTCCAGCTTACATTGAAAAAAAAAAAGAAATGGAAACTTAATAATAACAAAGTCATTCTTCTTCTCCCCCCCAAACACAAAGACATACTGCTGAAAAAAATACAGCTGCTGCTGGCTTGTTTTGTTTAAAATAGACCACAAGAATCTCCACTGATACAGAAGACATGAGAGCCATGCACCAAGGTCACAAAACCATTGTTATCCCATGTGATTTATTTACATAATGAACATATTTTCTTCCCTATCTGTCAACAAGAAGTATCCAGAGCAGGTATTTCCTAAGAGCTGGGGATTTCAGCTATGTAAGATCTAAATAAGATTGTCTTCAAGGCTTTGTATTTAAATTGCTCACAGTCTTGAACTATTTGTTTCTAATAGATGCAATATTGTATTTCTTCAGTATGACTGCTTGAATTACCTAAACATTAGGATGCCATTAGAAATAAAAAAAAAACTGTATTCCATTACTATAATAGCTTGTGACCGCATGTTGTGCTCAGATTAAAACAAGAAAACCTACTGCCATTCTGCAAACTGCATATCTTCAAACTTGGTTACTGTTCCTCCAAAGGAAGACATAATATCTTAAGGAGTCCATCACGAAAAACTGCCAGTATTTCAAACTTCAAAAGCTATTTTATTTTCAGACACATAGATTAACCACAGTGAGAAGTGTCAAACCTACATAAACACACCTGGAATCATCACCTAAGACTAAGCATTGCAATGGGCTTCCCACACAGGTTGTGTAGTTTCCATTCTCAGAGATTCAGACACTCAACACCTGTCACGGGCACCTGGCACTAGGTGGCCGTACTTGAGCAGAGGAGTCTCCTTGAGAAGCTATGCCTGCTGGTTATTGGAACTATTGCTTTTATTAGAAATGTAGGCAGAATTAGTGCGATCAAACCATAAAAGCAAGCTCCAACTTCACACAAAAATACAATCCTAAGCAGGTAACCCACAAAGCAGGACTTCACTCTGAATTAAAATAATTAACACTGCAGATAAGTATCTCTGACTAAATGAAGTCAAATTAATGGCTTTGTGATTTAGCTACCAAAGTATGGACTCCAGAAGCCCACTGTGTAGGTGCTGTAAAGGCTTAAATCACATCTTGATTTGAGCTGGAAAGAAAAGCAATCAAAGTCCTCTCGTAAAAAGCATATGTGACACAGACAGTATCAAACTTTTCATCCATTCCTCATCTTCATTTGCATGATCCTTAAATTATGTAAGAATTTCTATTCATTTCAATGATACATGATCATCTCAGTTGTGCTTTTTCAGTCTCTGCTAATCCATAGAGACACCAAACACAAAGACAAGACTTAACACATAAGGAAACTATTGATAAAATAATACAATAAATCCCTTACAGATGTGCTATATTTTCTATTACACTTTTCACCTCAAAGAAATAATGCTGTTTCATATACACAGATGTGAGGAAGAAAAGCAGTCAGAACACTGTGCTTAACATGAACTACACTACTGACATTTACCACTCCTTTTCCTCTGTTTGCACGAATAGGTGAGTTTCCTAAATGGACAACCAATCTTTAAGCATCATGGCAGTCAATCACAAACATAATCAATATTTTAAACAAATAAACCAGGAAAAAGACCAGCTCTTGCTTTGCAAAAAGATTTCTCAAACTCTAAGTTAGTACAAGATAGTTATGATGTAGTTAAATGAAATAAACAGCTAGACTCTACATTTTCCATTGAAAATAAGTGCACCTAAAAGTATCATCAATAGTGAATTAGTAACAAATCTAAATGAAGTTTGAAACATATGCAAAAGGGTGCTCCCTCCAATAACAGCCCACTAAAGTGCCTCAGTAATCCTTCTGCTCTGTGGCATGATCACCAAATAAAATTATTAGAAGACACATAGAAATAACTGACTTCACAGTAAGATTAAATACCCAACATTCCCTTCCACACACAGTAAATTGGGACTTCACCTAGATATGCCACATTTACAAACACCATGTCACTAGACAAGTATGTGGAAAAAAACCCACATCACTAGTCATTGTACAAGCTCTCATACAAAACCCTACATAGGCTTAGATGATGCTTAAGCTGCTTGTAATGCTCATCACAACATGCACTACTCCATCTGTAGACTTCTACACTGAACAAAATTATCTCCAGATATTCAAAGCACATCCACCGTTGTCATATATCCTACTTTAAAATTCTCATGAGTGCAACTGCAAACACTCTACCATGCACAACTGGCAAGAGAAGAAGAAAGAAAATCTCACTGAAAACCAGCAGATGGTTATCTCTGCTATAGGCAGTAAACCTACTACTCACTTTCTGGAAACCATTTTCTAAACATTTATAAATGTAAAAATCTATGATCATTCAGACAATCATGTTAAAAAAATTATTGTTTCCTGCACTGCATCTTTTTGATTAGCGGGAAACATGATTTTTACTGTTAATAGTATAAAACAGCTAGATGCAATACTTCTGCATCCTCAGATTCAGGCCTGCATCAGAGTTCACTGCAGAGCAGAAACTCTCATTTAGACACAGCTGTAGTAGAGCAACACTTGCAAAGGAAACCTGAAGCAGCAACTGTCGACTGGCTTACTTACTAAGAAATATTGGGGGACAGCCAGCATGTGACTTTTTTCTTCAGTCAAACTCTAAAGTAGCAGGTTTTCACGTTAATGAAGCTCCTTCTGGTGCTTGATGTTATATGACCTTGTCAGAGACACAACCTTTCAAAAAGCTCATTCCTAGACTTCTGCTAACACTCTGTAAACCCAAAAAAGGTTGAACTTAATGTTCACTGCAAGGATACTCAAATCACCTTATGCAAATCATGTGTGATCTTTTTTAACAAGCTTGGATTAGAATACTTGCACCTCAACCTATCAACATCTGTTTTCTGACATCTAAAAATAAGTCACATAACTGCCGATGCAAGGCTAGCATTCTCAGTCAGGAGCAGATTCATCTTGTGACCAAAATCCAAGTATCATTACAGTGTCTGTTGCAACCATCACCAAAATTTACACAAACTCACACACTTAACATGAATAAAGATGATTAAATCAATCTTTGAAGGAGGTGTTGATGAAATTTAAACAAACCAACTGGTAAGGCTATTCATAACTATTTTGGACACCTATCTAGCCCAGCCAGGATTAATTTAACAAAACTGAAAATCAACGACACAAACTTGCAACTGAGATAGGGCATCAATGTCTCACTCAAGTAGCAAAAGCTACTTTAAATGCAACTTGTATAAAAACTCATTCAGATGCATTTGTCCAAGAAGTGAGAAACCCAAAAACATTTTTGAAAAATAAACAGATTCACACACACAAAAAAAAGACAAATAAATGTAAATACTATGAGGAGTAATGACTGGGAAGGTAGTCTTCATATAGAAAAAATAAAGACTACATTGCTAAAAGCTAGATGTCTAATATTAACATTCATCTTGAGAGCAAACACAGAACTGTTAAGATTTATTTTATTATGAAATTCAGAACATAATTCAACTTAATATATTGTATGTATAAGCCTTCCTATGCCAGAACCACATTTTACAGGCAAGATATCAAAGACAAAACAATTTAAAACACGTATCATCACTAGCTTAAAGTGCTTGGCTACTCATACCTCGCTCCGAAACACTAAAGTTCTGATCTAAGACTGGTTGTAGCCAATAGCAGATTTTCTGTTGCCTTCACTAATTTTTAGACAGGCTTATTTAACTGGAAATAATTGTCACTGTAAAAGTGATGAGCGTTAAGAAGTAGAAATGTAAGTTCGTTTAATTTTGTCATAAAAATAATCATGACTATTAACTCCCATTGAAAGACTGGTTTCCAGTCTGTGTCTCTTCTCTTGGTTTCAATATAACAATGAAGAAAATATAATCTTGGCAGATAGACAGAAACCAAACCTGAAATATGTAACATTCAGCATTACACAGCATACTATGTGCCATCCAATTCTGACCAACATTTCTTCACGGTATGTCAGACTATTTGAAGGACTAAATCTTTCCAGCCCTCCCTGTTTCAACATTTGCCAAAGTCAACACCAAAAGTATACACTTGCCACAATCCAACAGCAGTGAAACGAATGCCACTTTCTTGCTAAAGGACAATAAAGAAAATTAACTAAACAGAAATCTTCCCTTTGTAAAGGAACATCTGAGCCTCCAGAGGCAAAACTTTCTGTGAACTTGTAATGCCTAAAGATTATTCTTCTATTGCCTCTTCCAATAAATAGTATGCTTGGTACAGCAATTGTGTAACATAGACCAACAAAGCAGTATCAGGGTGTAATCAAGGTGCTACTGGGATGCTAAAGAATAAGAATAAAACTCTCAATTCATCACCAGCAACTAGCTGCATACTTAACTATAACAACATGCAATTTAGTGTGCAGATTGAGGGATTAATGGGGAGGTGGGCGTTTCAACAGAAAGAAAGAAAAAGCACAAAGCCATTTGATCATTTTCCTGATTTTTGGGTTGTTTTCCCCCCTCCCCTAACTATATGATTACAACAGGTTTACCTTTTTTCCCTTTCATAGAATCATAGAATCAACCAGGTTGGAAGAGACCTCCAAGATCATCTAACCACTATCCTCCAGTCCAGCCCTATCCAATCAACTAGGCCATGGCACTAAGTGCCTCATCCAGGCTTTTCTTGAACAACTCCAGGGACAGTGACTCCACCACCTCCCTGGTCAGCCCATTCCAATGGCAAATCACTCTCTCTGGCAACAACTTCCTCCTAACATCCAGCCTAGACCTCCCCAGGCACAACTTGAGACTGTGTCCCCTCATTCTGTTGCTGGTTGCCTGGAAGAAGAGACCAACCCTCACCCAGCTACAGCCTCCCTTCAGTTAGTTGTAGACCGCAATGAGGTCCCCCCTGAGTCTCCTCTTCTTTCATATCGCTTGTCAAAGTATTTCAGCATGTAGTTCTTCACAAAAGTAAGACTAAGATTAAAGATACTCTCCACCTCCAGTCCTCTGGAATCTGTTGAATGAGCAAGTCTAAGTCTTTAAATCTTTGGTTTCTTCAAAACTATGCAAGTTACAGGCAGACTAATGGCATTCTGCTATGTTTAAAGACAAATGCTAACATTCTCAGAACTTTAATAAAATCACTGGACCAAATACATGTTTTCCCGAAGACCAAAAGAAAACAATGTGTAAAATTCTGTCTCAGCATGATGTCTTAAAGATGCCAACTCACAATGCTGCTTTTGGGAAAAAAAAATAAATAACTTGATCAGAACAGACCACAACTCGGCACAATGATAAATTCTTGTGGTAAGCTTCCTTGCAGAAAACTATTCCACAAAAATCAAAGCTCAGATCCCAGGCATCACATACCAAGAAATGTTTCACTAATGTTCATTCTGATTTGACTTACAAAACACCTCTACTACTTAAACTTCTTTCTAAAAGACTCCTCTCTAAAAACACATTTTTTGACTGCATATAACTGAGGTCAAGCTTTAGCCTTCAAATTAATTAGTTTTCATATCTTTGGTAGAGCTGACTATGCACAAACTTGGCCAGTTGCTGTGACTACCTCCCACAGTCTCTGGCATAACTATCTACTTGCATGGCTCAACTTTTAACTTTCTGCATTTCTGGTCTTGATTTTCAGCTTAAGACTGCTCTCAGTATGATTTAAATTATATTATAAAGCTCATGTTCAGATCAACTTCAGTAGACACGAACAACTTGGGTTCAAACATTCAGGAAGTCACAAAATCTGGTATGCAGGAATCTTTTCAAGGCTCTCAAAAATAGGTTACAATAAGATAATATGAAGTGGTTTTAAAACAGCTCATAAAATACTCATTCTGGTTTGCTGTTGATGGAGTCACATTACGTGTCATCAATAAATACATGTACTTGCCTCTTTTGTCTTTCAGAAACAGATAACTCTCATTTAATCATCAGCAATGAGAATCTGGAAAAATCATATGGCTTTCCAAAAAACTATAATCCACTCACCATCCCTTCTGAAAACCTTGCTCTAGCTCAAGTATTTTACTGTTTTAAAATTAACTTGCAGAAACAACATGAAAAAGCAAGTGAGCCAGGGTATATTAACATGTACTGTATTCACCAAACATGTAACAAAAAGCACATTGTGATTTGTTTTCAGTTGTGCACAAAGAAGATGAAACTGGTTGCTCTAAGTCCGTAACCAAAAGAATGAATTGTCCACACCTTCTCTCTACAGAAGGATATTTCAGGTGCACGCTGTACAAATAAAGGAAACAAAGGGGTAAAAAAACAATAAGAGGGAAAACAAAGACACAGAGTTCATGGCCTTGAATTAACATTTATTTGGGAATATTGTGCCACTTGTCTTGAGTATGGGTTTAATGAAGTGTACTTTTTGCACTCTGTTGCTCACTGTTCCATTGGGTAGGTTAGTTATACCTCTCCTAAGACTAAATCCATACTACACTTTCTTTATAAGCCGCTCAGCAACACTAATCCAGAGGTTTTTTGAAATAAACATCTATTTTGTAATAAATGCACAGATAATGCTTTAAGCCAGATGTCAAACACAAGCACTTTTTTGTACAGTGCCACACAAAAGTAACAGTTGTTCTTCCACCTCTAACCATAACAAGACGAGCAAGTAGGGCATTAGTCCTGTGTAAAACAGGACTAATATGCATTCAATAGAAACTGCTTGACTGGGGGTTGGATGGAGGAATTCTGCTTAAAGAATTACAGTAGAAGATTACAAATATGGAACAGAAGCACAAAAAAAGCAGGTGTTTACAACAAGAAGACACTGTTATTCCATGTATTTTTCAGTTAAACTCCTCAACTAATAAACTCAGACCTTTGCTATAGGCAAGTACAGCTATGACAGGGACTAGGATGGGTTGAGAACCTAAATACAACATCTAGTATATAAACTACTGCTGCCACCTAATATACATAAAAGGTTTAGAACGTACTGAAACTCTTTATGCCTTTGTCTGCCCAAAAATCTAACTACTGCATATTGCATTACAAAGATAATAAAATTTAAGAACTTCATGTACACAACTGCCAAACCCTAGGACAACTGTCATGGCAAGAAATGTTTTAACCTGTGGCTGAAGGAAGCTAGGAGCTGACACCTGTTCACAGGATCACAGGATATTAGGAGTTGGAAGGGAACCAAGGAGGTCATCGAGTCCAACCTCCCTGCTAGAGCAGGACCACACAATCTAGCACAGATCACAAAGCAAAGCATCCAGACAGGCCTTGAAAGTCTCCAGAGAAGGAGACTCCACAACCTCTCTGAGGAGCCTGTTCCAGTGCTCTGCAACCCTTACAGTAAAGAAGTTCCCCCTTCTGTTGAGGTGGAACTTCCTGTGCTGCAGCTTACATCCATCACTCCTTGTCCTATCACAGGCAGCAAGTGAGAAGAGCCTGTCCCCCCAACTCCTGACCAGCCCTCAGGTATTTAAAAATATTTATTAAATCTTCTCTCAGCCTTCTCTTCTCCAGACTAAAAAGCCCCAGGTCCCTCAGTCTCTCCTCATAAGACATGCCCTCCAGTCCTCTAGTCATCCTTACAGCCCTCTGCTGGACCCTCTCCAGCAGATCCCTGTTCCTCTTAAACTGGGGAGCCCAAAACTGAACAAAATTCTCAAGATGGGGTCTCATCAGGGCACAGCAGAGGGGAAGGAGAACCTCCCTTGATCAGCTGGACACTCTCTTCCTAATACACCCGAAGATTCCATCAGCCTTCTTGGCCACAAGAGCACACTGATGTCCCATAGTTAACTTGTTATCCACCAGAACAACCAGGGCCCTCATTCTGCTGTTGATCAGCATAAATCAGTGTCTTGGTAACATAATTATCTTTACATATTCAAATTATTTACTTATTATTTTCACACATTTTAATTATTTTTCCCATTGTTGTTACACTTTTGTGTTTTGCTTGACTTCATATTTTTCATGCTCCAACCATCCACAAAGCATGATTTAAAAGCATCTATTTGCATAAAGTATTCCCTAGCTATCATATCTTTAAGCTAGCAAAAAGAGGGGGAAGGATTTGTTACAATAAAAACCTCTGAGAGCACTTTTTTCTAGGTATGATGATGTCACTCCAGACTACTCACTTCCCACATGAGCCTGCAGTCTGTGTCCTCATCCAGTTCCTGAGGCATTCTCTTCTCCCCTGCAAATGGGCCAAACTTTTCACCCTAAGCAGTAATTATAAAAGACAACACATTAGTAATAAAGGCAAGTAAACAACCAAACTTCAATAGAGGTATCATTTTCAGCTTCAAATGGAAAGGGACAGTTTTCCTTCATCATTCTACTGTATGCCAAGAAGGTACATGTCCTTGAGGGTTCAATTTCAAGCTCATTCCCATTCTTTCCATAGTTTGTAGAATCTAACAACCATGCCTTTCCTCCACATATTTATTTCCCCCGTAGGAAATAGCATTTTTCTTCATTTCAAACAAGGCTGAAATTTACAAGTCAAATTTCTTACAAGATTTTCAGGAAGCACCTTGCAATAGGCATCTAACTAAAATGTAAAATACTTGGCAAGAACAAAGTTGACATTAGATTTATTTGCAAGATTATTTGCAATGGTGCTTTTTGAAGTGCCACAAATCAAAACACTGAATAATTGAGGTTTTGATCACGGAGAGATTTGTTTAAAAACAGAGCAAGTGTGCAAGTGTCTATGAATTAATTCAAGCCTTTGTAAGCAAAATTAAAATGCTATACCACCTGCTAGTCATAACACTTGCTGTGAAAGCATCCATTGATACATTCTTCCAAAAGTACTGGGTATTGGTGTTCTTTCCCTTCACAAACATCATGCTAACAGCAGGATTTATTAATTATTTAAACAGGATTTCTTTTCTTAGGCAGACCTAACTTCTTTTCCTCTCTCCCTTGTCCTTATATGCAGCAACAAGCCCTACAAACCAGAAGGCAGACAGATAAGTTCCTTTAGGCACAATTCAGAATGAAAAACTATGTATTTTAAAAACAGCACTTAAAGCAATATATACATAATATAAAGCTTAAATACTAGAGGTTTCACATACATAATGAAAGGCAACTTCAGTGTTTCTTTAAAAACAATAGTACTTTCACCGACAAAAGTATTGATCTTTGCTGATAAAAACATCGATCTTGTCCCCCAGGCACATTCCATGATTCCAGAAACAGCCTGCTACACGTTTTCCCTCTTGCTTAGTTTTGACTGACTGCCTATAGGTAGAGTGGAGAGGAAAAGCGGAATGACAAACTTTCCAGATCGCTCCTCTTAGAAACAGTCAACAAAATGAAAAAAAATCCCATAATCCTGGTATTTAAAATAAAACCTGTGGAGGTAACAAACCAGGAAAACAAAATGTCCCTCACTTCTCGGTGATCTTCATACCACCCTTTATCATTTTGCTAATCAAATGCACTCAGAATTCCTCTCACACCAGCCTCAAAAATACTGGGATTTAATATTCAAACTGAAAGTTTCTTCTTCTTTTACCTCATGAGCATTGAAAGTGAAAATAGGTCAATACGCTGTGCAGCTGTGAACGTTCTCAGCTGATGCTGAGAACAAGCACAGGACAAGCCTGCAACACTGTCCCTAGACATTCCGAACACAAAGAGATCTTAGAACTACCTATGTCTTTACCTTCTGCATTCCACATACAATACATGTCACACTGGCAACATTTCAGTTTTACTAGGATGACCTCTATGACGCAGTCACACTGACAGAGCTGCACAGGCAGACTTCTGATAGCACATACTTTGCCTGTAGAGCTCAAAAGCAACATGGAGTAACTCAAGCAAGAAAATGCTGTATTTTTCCTAACATGCAGCTCTAATGGTTCAATTGACAGCAGGGAAAAGGAAGAGAATTCAGACTCTCAACTGACATTCAGAACTGATACTACCATGTGGATGATGATTTCAGTCAGCTTCACTCTAGAGCTCACTGTTTCAGAGTTCAGGGATTAATATACACTACTACCGAGCAACCCCTGAGAACTTCTGAATTTTTCAAACACAAATTCAGATTCTCAGTGGAAAAAATTCAAGCTAGCCAATATGAAATTGTTCCACTTCCACTCCCCTACTAGCACTCAAGGACACCTTAAAAATGAGAGGCCCCTACCTCATGGTGTCTAAACCTTGCTGATGAACCCGCTGACAAACCAGGCAGCCCTCTCAACGCACATCCAGAATAAAGATGGCAAGTAAAACATACAAAATACACCCAAGTGCATACTAATGCAGGGTAACTTTAGGTATGCCTTTACTTCAACAACAAATCACCTGTAGTAATATCACCTGGACTGTAGTAAGCAGGTTTTCAGACAATCAAGACACTACTCTTCAATCACAAGGTGGCAAGAGACATGACATGGGTGGGGTGAGACCTGCAGTGCAGCTGAATTACATCTTTCCCACCTTTATCATCCTGAAACAGTTAATTAAATCGCCCATTCCACCGATCCCTAGTACTAGAGAGGCGACAGGGGCTTGCGACCTGTCGCAGGGGCATCCTTCATGAGACAGGTACCTCTGTCTCTGAGGCGCCCCGCGGCCTTAAGTCAGGCGATAACCGAAGGGGCGACCCTGTCCACAGCAGCTTTACTCTCAAGATACAAAAAATAAGCTGAAAACGACAGAGGATACTAAAACCCATAAAGAAAAAACCCTCCGCTAACTCGGCAGGGTAGTCGGTGGCGTGGTCCGGCCCGGCCGGCCCGCCAGGCCCTCTCCCGCCCCAAGCGCCAGCCCTGTGGGCACCGGGAAGTTAGGGATTATCTGAGGGGGGGTGGCGGGCGGTGCCTCCCCTGAAGAGAGGGGGCCGGGGCAGACGGAAGTGGAGGCAGCGCCAAGACAGCGGAGCCGAGGTAAAGTTCCAGCCCGGCAGCAGCGAGGGGCGGAGGAGCCGCCTCGCTCTCCTGTGATACGTGGCAGCCGCTCCCCGCTGGGCCGGGACAGGCCGTTACCCCTCTCGCCCGGCCAGCACCCACCTTTTTCACTCTGCGGGCCGTGTAGAGCCCCATCCCGTCCTGCACTTTTGACGACTTCAGGGCAAATCTATCCGGCACATACATGCCCAACATTTTGCATCGATTCGGGCCGCCGCTTGTTACGGCGGAGGAGGATTACCGGGGACTTCCATCCCACTGAGAGAGCGCGGGCGAAAGCGAGCCCGGGGGAGGGGGCAGGCGGAGGGGCTGGTTGAGGGGCTTTCCCGGCCCCCGAGGAGGAGGGGAGGAGCCAGGCCGCCGGCGAGGCCCTCACCGCGGACGGGCAGCGGCGGGACGGGCGCGCGGGCGGCAGGGGGCGCGCGCGCCCGGCGGGGCAGGGAGCGGGACCCGAGCGCCGGCGCTGGGGTGGCCGCGCTGGGGGGTGGCCGCGCTGGGGGCTTCGTGCCCTCGAGGGTTTGTCGAGTCGCGTCCTGTGAAATGTCGTGACATGAAACAGGAGGCATTCGGGTTTCCTCATCTGGCTGCTGAGTCCTGGCCCCAACGATGCACTCGGCGAAAGGCACACACAGCGCTGGCAGCCTCCTGACAGTGCCATGGGCTAACGACTTACACAGCATGCGCTGCACCGAGGCACCGGACCGCGTTCTTCACCTGGGTTCATTTCGCAGAGCAAGTGGCGCTTCATCACCCAGGCACAGCTTCCTGCTCTGGCACCATCCTGATGCTGGGCTCTTTTCAGCAGATTAGCTTTTCAGTCTGGCTTCTGCAACAACGTAACCTGAAGTGAGAGGAGACAAATAAGTAGGCAGTGCTGGGTCTCAGACCTGAGAGAGTCGTTTGTGAAGCCTGACAGAGGCAGAGAGGCTTTACTCGGTCATCAAACTCCAGAGCAGTTGCCTTATGCAGTGAGACTTCTCACATACATACCAAAGCATTTGTCTGCTGGTACTTACAGTTACGACCCCTTAGAGTAGAAGAACAGAAACAATACCCAAACACATTCTGTGCTTTGTAACACTTTCCATGGGCGTTTACCTGAAACTTCACTCAGATTTAGCCTCATTACTTTTATATTGCCATAATGTGTCCATCCAGATTTACATTCACTTTTGAAAACATGTAACCCTTCACTTTTGGAAACTGATTTTGAAGGAACTCAGAGGGAATGCCAGAAATTTAGCTGAATATGAGACTCCGTTTGGCTACTTTCTACATATACTGTGCACCGCGATGCCATTTTGTGTGTAGTGTCTTTGGACTCATGGTAGATATCATTTTTTATTAAATGTTAACAAAATATATTCACACATCCCCCTGTGTACAATTCGGGATGGAAGGAGAGAGATTGGATGGGACTGATTGAGGACATTAAGGTCGGGAACAGCCATGGGGAAAGTGATCATCACATGGTAGAGTTTAGTACCATACAGTGTAGAATCAGAGCAACAAGGAGAATTACAACCCTGGACTTCTGCAGAGCTAACTTTGTACCCTTCAGAGACATGCTTGCAGAAATCCCACAGGCTAAGGCTCTGGAGGGTAAAGGAGCCCAAGAAAGTGGATTCATTTTTAAAGACCACTTCCTCCAAGCCCAAGCTAGGCACGTTCCCTTGAGTGAAAAAGCCAGGTAAACATGCTATGAGACCTCTATGGCTGAGCAAGTTGCCCCTGCAGGAAATCTCAGGGAAGGAAGAAACTTAAAATTCACAGAAGGGATTTGTCTCTTAGAACTATAGAGAAGTCAAGGCATGTAAGAAGGCCACAAGGAAGGCCAAAGCCCTTTTAGAACTGAAACTAGCAAAGGAAGTAAAACAGAACAAGAAGGGCTTCTTCAAATCTATCATTAGGAATAGGAAGAATAAGGAAGGTGTGGAGCCACTGCTGAACAAGGAGGCAGCCCTGATAACTGAGGATGCAGAGAAGGCAGAGTTGCTGAATGCCTTCTTTGCTTCAGTCTTTACACCTAAGGCTGAACTTCCCTATGTACTTGTGATGGTTTGGAAGTTACCCACCCTCCCACACTTTTGAAATCACCCAGACTAGACTCAGCTATCTGGAAGTTAAGGAATGAAGCTATATTTACAGCTTAGCACAATTTACAAGCATACATCCATATACGCACAATATTTACAGTTATATACAAGTTAAAAGTAATACAGAAACACAATACCCCTCCCAGAAATATCTGAGTCCCCAGAAGAGCTCCTGACCCAAACCTCCTCCCCCCTCCCTCTTTCCCTCCCTTCAGAAATGACCACATCAATCCCTGTATATCTCACGTGATGAATCTGGAGAGATCTGAGGTGAGATGTCAAAAAGATGACAAGGAGGTTAGAGGAAAAAAGGTTAGGTTGGATTAAAGAGTTAAGGCAGAGGCAATCACAGAGACCAGACCGCCAGAAAGAAGGAACTGAACTGAGAGCTGAGCAGTGTGTGAGGAGTGTCCTATCTATACTTTGACTAGTTGTGTTTCTCAGCAGAATTCTTCTCACAGCTAAGGATTTAATTTCAGTAAAACATTCCAATTAGCCTCAAACCAGCACAACCCACCCCTCTATATCTTAGTTTTGCTAAGAACTGTCTAACCTAAATCAATATTTACAATAATGAATATTACAAGGTCAGTTTACACTTTCTTCCGCTATCTTGGATGTAGGTGATTCAAAGGCTCAGAGAATGTGAAACAGCTTGTCTCTTCACAGGTGAGATGAGAACAGGGACCCCCAGGTGACTCTGGGTTTGTGCTCACATACTGTAGATTCTCTCATAGATTTCTCTCTTATTGGATGCCACAGAATACCTAGAAAACTCCTAACAGCTTGTATTAGACACTCTGAATTTAAACTCTCTCAGCTAAAGTTAGATTTCTTTGTAGAATACACTGGATTTCACCATTCTCCTGCATTACCCATCCCTGGAAAAACAATGGAGTGGCTCTTTCTGGAGGGCATCTCAAGGCACTTAGAAGAGAAGACAGTTATCAGGAGTAGTCATCATGGATTTACCGAGGGGAAATCATGCTTGGCTAATCTGATAGCACTCTATGATGACATAACTGAATGGGTAGATTCGGGGAGATTAGTGGACGCAGTCTACCTTGACCTTAGTGAGGCCTTTGACACCATCTCCATCACATCCTAGTGAGCAAGCTCAGGAAGTGTGGGATGGAAATTGATTAAGAACTGGTTACAAGACAGAGTTCAAAGATTGGTGATCAACGGTGCCAGGTCCAGCTGGAGAGCTGTAAATAGTGGAGTTCCCCAGGGATCAGTGCTGGGTCCAGTGCTGTTCAATATCTTCACCAATGACACTGATGAGGGGCCAGAGTGTCTGCTCAGCAAGTTTGCTGATGACACCAAGCTGGGAGGCTTCGCTGATACAGCTGAAGGGTGTGCGGCCATCCAGCAAGACTTGGACAGACTGGAGAGCTGGACACAGAGGAACCAAATGAGGTTCAACAAGGACAAGTGCAGAGTCCTACACCTGATAATTAACTGCACCAGTAGAGGCTGGGAGGTGATCTGCTGGAGTGCAGCCCTGTGGAGAAGAACCTGGGAGTCCTGGTGGATAACAAGTTATGTATGGGACAGCAATGTGCCCTTGTGGCCAAGAAGGCCAATGGGATCCTGGGGTGTATTAGGACGAGTGTGTCCAGCAGATCAAGGGAGATTCTCCTCCCCCTTTACTCTGCCCTGGTAAGACCCCATCTTGAGGACTGTGTTCAGTTTTGGGCTCCCCAGTATAAGAGGGACAGAGATCTGCTGGAGAGGGTCCAGTGGAGGGCTACAAGGATGATTAGGGAACTGGAGCACTGCCTGACGAGAGGCTGAGAGACCTGGGGCTTTTTAGTCTGGAGAAGAGAAGACTGAGAGGGGATTTGACAAATGTTTAGAAATATCTGAGGGCTGGGTGCTGGGGACACACACACACACACTCACACACAACATCGGCTCTTCTCACTTGCTGCCTGTGATAGGATAAGGAGTGATGGATGTAAGCTGCAGCACAGGAAGTTCCACCTCAACAGAAGGGGGAACTTCTTTACTGTAAGAGTCACAGAGCACTGGAACAGGCTCCTCAGAGAGGTTGTGGAGTCTCCTTCTCTGGAGACTTTCAAGGCCTGTCTGGATGCATTCCTCTGTGACCTGAGCTAGATTATGGTCCTGCTCTGGCAGGGGGGTTGGACTGGATGATCTCTTTGGGTCCCTTCCAACCCCCGACATCCTGTGATCCTATGATATATACACACAGATATGTATACAGTGCTGCATGAAATCATTCAATATATCAGTAACTGCTCTGATAAATTAGATGGGCTCCTCACTTTAATAAGAAAAAAAAAAAGGGAGACTCCAACAACATGTCTGGAGGAATTCCTTTGAGAAGTAAAACATCAGACACACAGGTTTTACCACCTAGATTGATAGACTATTAATTCAGTAAAAACTGAATGAAAATGGAGTGTCTAAACCTATATAAATAAGAATTCTAACACCTCAAATGTGAGTATACTTTACAGAGGGGAATTAAGTTGCCTGAGGCAACACTTCAGTTTTTAGAGTAGTAACAAAATTCAACTGTTCTTTTAATTAATATCTAACTTCAAAACTTCTGTAGGTGGAACTCAGTATTTTTATAAGGCAGAATACTTTTTCTGAATGAAGGCCAATCTGTCTTAACATACATCAGATAAAAATTACATAATTTTTCTGCCTCTGATTATTTCTAAGGATTATATTTTAAAATAATTTTCCACTTTATGAAGGCTTCAGAAAATGGAGATGCTTCATTTTAAACCTTAAAAACTTGCATTTAACCTCACATAAAATAAATGGTACAACATAACTTGCAATGCATATATATGTTTTGCTTTGAAGCTCTTAAATTAAGCAAGACTAATTATTTTCATTTGTAAACGTTATTATTCCAATAAAAAATGCAGTAACCTGTATCTCTTCAAGCAAAATAAGAAAGATGCTATAGCACTGGACAAAACACTCCTTTTGTAGCATAGAGAGTGCTGGGGCATTGATCAGATACTCACAACTGCCTGGCCACCTCTATCAGTATTTACTTTAAATCTGAGTTAGTCATAAGGTTTTTTAAATGGATTTCATGTGCTGTTAGCATTGGCATTTGTCTCTTCAGATTCATGCAAGGGCCACTGGTGTGGATAAAGTCAGACATGTTGAGCATGAATCTGACAACTGTTACTCAAGCAGATGTATGTGTTAGAGCTCTGTTCAGTTTTGCTGTAGCTGCAGCTGCAAGGAGGTTGAGGTCTGAATGGTGCCAATGAATCAGATTGGACAGAATGAAGATGAAAAATATCACATCATGTTGAGTGTACACAATTGCTAGTCAGTGGCAAGGGTGGAGCCCTGTGAGTTTCAACGTATTTCTTTTCAATGTTGTACATAGACAATGTAGAAGCATATAGCCTCCTATGATACTCTGGCTGTTGGGAACTAAGCTGAGAGGCAGCATACACTTGTGCAAGGAATTTTCTTGTTGGCATAGCTAAGTCATGTCTACAGTGACCAACCAAACCAGTGAAGACATGCTTCTGTTACAATCAACAGATACCACCAAGGTTTGCAAACATAGCTGGCAGCAACTTGGAAGCATAAAGTTAACCATGTGACACAGCTATATTGAAAGAACTCCTCAAAGCTGACCAAGTCTCAGACTTGTGAACAATGAAAATCTAGTATCCAGCTACCAGGTAGCATAAAACAGTCAGAGAACTTTCTACTTTAGCCTTAGGAGAGACTCTGCTGAACAAAGTACGAGTTGAAACTTTTGTTGACCCATTTACAGTTCATTTCCCCAGAGATTTCAAAGGATTCCATTGTGTGCCACTTCCAAAAGCATTCTTATCAGCAGGTTGTGGGTGCTTCCTCCCTGGAGGCGTTTAAGGCAACCTGCTCTAGTGGGAGGTGTCCCTGCCTATGGCAGGGGGTTGGAGCTGGATGATCCTTGAGGTCCCTTCCAACCTAGACCATTCTATGATTTTAGTCTCTGTATTGTGATCCACACTGACCCATGAGTTTCTTCTCCAGAAGTTACTGCCAGGCAGTATCTATCCTGGACAGTTAACTCACCAGCCTTCCCCACACTTAATAGCTTGCTTTCTTCAAGTTCCTCATTCCTGAGCCATAGAAACAACTGCCCAAGTAACTTTGCTCTGTTTTGCAAGTATTTATTTCTTGGCACTTGCACTAAAACAGGTGCAATTGAGGGTAGGTTGACAATCAATCCAGAAATGTTTTTCCTTACAGAAACAAACATTGCCAAAATACTGTCTGGATGACTTAACTGACAGGTGCCACTCATACTCTAAAACACTGTCTTAGAAACTGGGTTGCATGCACAACTCAGACAAAAGATCACATGCAGAAACCACAGTCACCAAGAGAAAACACAAATGACTTGTCTGAGAGTCCTTAGGCCAGATTAATAACAACACTTTCATTATTCAACAGAGCTGATCTGCAGCCAGGCTAAACAACAGTAGACGTTGTTCCAAAAATAGAAGGAAGCTGGCTTGATGGGTACACAAGATATTAGTGCCTATAATTAAGAGTAGACATACTCAGTAGTGTTCTGAAAGATTTCAAATAGCCAGAGTGCTGAAAAATAGACTGTAAAGATATTTCAGTGCGGAGCACATGCCAAATATTAAAACACATACACACATTTTATCTTGTGTTGCAAACTGGAATTAATCCAGAGTTGAAAAACAAAGCAGGGGCGGGGGGGCAAAAGAAGAAAGGAAAAAAACAAAGAAAACAGAGTGAAAAATATTTACTGTTTCATTGTGAAATTAAATCAAAGCAACCCAGATGTGCAAAATCTCAGTGAGTCTTTTCCTGAAGGATCATTAAGTAAGGAAAGTGGTCAGGATCATTGTTTACAATTCTGCTGCAGGTGACACACTGGATTCTAAACATAAAAGCACACACTGGCATGTATGTCTGCACATTCACCTCTTCAGATATGTAAAATGCATTTCAATTAACACAACTAGGAGTTTTGAAGGTAAAGCATTTCTCCAACTTGACACCAGCCACCGAACAAGCCCCAAAGAGAGAAGAAGTTTTCTTTCGCACACCCCAGCCCAGAGGTGGGGGCTTTTGATTTGGGTTTTTGATTCCTTTTTTAAGCTTAAACTTGCTTGTACCATGCCAGCACTGGGCTTTTGGAAATATCTTAAGAGCTAAGTTTCATCATTCTTTCCTAGCTGCTAGTATAATTTGCAGCATTTCTGCTTAATCTGCTTTGTTACAGTTTTAATTATTTCATGTACACAGTTGTAATGTTCTGTTTCCTAGTGATGTTAAGGTTGTGTTACATTCATAACTCATGGCACATCCTTCAGTTGCTATTAAAAAAAAAGAATTATGGAAAAAAATACATAGGGGCAGCTGTCTTCCATTTTTATTGGCCTCATTCTTTTAAGAAAAATGCTTTGATAGTTTTAGCATTCATTTCAACTGAACTAGTCAGAGTCATTTGGGATCAAGAAATAAAACTGAGGAGTATACCTCAAGTAAAATTTACTCTGAAGTAATGCACTGAATTAAAAAAACCCACACATTTTGGTGGCACTATTGATCAAATAACACAGTTAGTAATGAAACACAGTGGACTGTTGTAAACAACACAGAGAAATGCTAATTGCTCTGTTTGATATTCCTAATTCCTTCTCTCACTGTCTTATTTACTAAATAAAGTTACCTGTAATGTTTATATAGTAGGTCATACACATGGTATCTGGCAAACTACCTCAAACTGACTTAACAGAGGATGCCTTTCTTAAGTCTTGCTTTCCTGTAGTGATGCTTTTTTACTTTCTTAATTGCTTGGTCATACATTAATGTAGCTATGCTAGGGTTAGTATGGAGCTAAAGAAGCTTTTTGTGGCTTATCCTAGTGCACGTCCACAGCCTGAACAATCACAGATCCACAGAATTTCATAGATTGGAAAAGAGAGGCTGAGGGAGCTGGGGTTGTTTAGCCTGGAGAAGAGGAGGCTCAGGGGGGACCTCATTGCTGTCCACAACTACCTGAAGGGAGGTTGTAGTCAGGTGAGGGTTGGTCTCTTCTCCCAGGCAACCAGCAACAGAATGAGGGGACACAGTCTCAAGTTGTGCTGGGGGAAGTATAGGCTGGTTGTTAGGAGGAAGTTCTTGCCAGAGAGAGTGATTGGCATTGGAATGGGCTGCCCAGGGAGGTGGTGGAGTCATTGTCCCTGGAGGTGTTCAAGAAAAGCCTGGATGAGGCACTTAGTGCCATGGTCTAGTTGACTGGCTAGGGCTGGGTGCTAGGTTGCACTGGATGATCTTGGAGGTCTCTTCTAACCTGGTTGATTCTATGAACCTGAAGTTCTATAATCATTGAGTCCAATCATTAGTTTCACACTGACAAGTCGACTAAACCAAATCTCTCAGCACATCTTTGCAGTGTCACGCACCCCTCCCGAGGGGTGACTCACATGCAGCCTAGCACAGAGAAACTGAACATGCTGGCCTGCTGTTTCTATGCTGGTCCATAGTTGCTTGCTTAGTACAGCATGGAACACTAAGGAGACACAAAGCCAATCCAACAGCCTTCAGATCTGAAGCTTGCTTATACTGTCAGAAACTATTTACATAACTTCCTTGGAAAGAGGTATCTTCAGAAGAATGCTCTTATGTAGTCATGGAAGCTGCTGTGCCCCAGATGAAATTCCATGGCAGGAATCCACGTGTGGTGACAAACAAAATGATTGCAAGAATTGCTTGTCTGGAGTTACAATACTTATTGCAACATCATGCCAGAAGTACATAGGATACTCCCTCCAGCCGAGGAACAGCTAATTAAGGGCACACTTAATAAGTTAAGATGTCACAATCTAAGAAACAGAAACATTTCAGACAAAAATGGTCTTCAAGACTCCAGAAGTAAACATGCCAGCCACTGAAGTAACCAGCAGCTTAGAAGGAAAAATGTGTTCTCCAGAAGAAAGCATGGCTTCTCATAACTAACGCTTTGAGATGGTGTAGTACATCCCTAACTGTTTTCAGGGGCTTTCTTCTCTCCTCCTGCCCCTCAGGCAGCTGGACTAAAATCAGAGAGGGTTTTTTTACCCTTCAAGAATTTCAAAGTATTGGTAGATTAGCTTTGGCAGAATCCACAGCAATACCAGAATTTGATTCTGGCAGCTGACAAATCTGAGGATGAGTGTCAGTCACTGTGATGGCTCCACTTTCCCAGTTTGTACACTCATTGGTTCTCAAAACATTTCTGCACTGCAGATTAATCAAGTTTGCAGCTTCCTTTCTGGATCTACATATCTCCTTTCCAGCCTCATTCACTTTCTCTTAATCTGAGAGGATCAGGAGCAGCACTTTAAAAGCCATCTTTGGCATAATTGGATTGTACCCCATTTGCAAGACATAGCATTTTCAGAATATTTTCTCTTTGTTCATGTATATCTGCAGGTTTCCAGTGTGCAAATAACATTTAGCTTTGACCAGATAGGCAAAGCTTTCAGTCAGATACTTCCCTGGAATTTGCCAAGCCCATTTCTCAGGCTGGCTACAAGGTCATTAACTTTGTGTGAGATCATTGTTCCTTTGTCATTGCAAATGGCTTCCCAGACCTTCTACACTGCAGTATCTGGACCAGGATGGGAAAGGGGCTTTGTAGCTTCTCATTTTTCACAGGAGTTTTCAGGAAGCAAAGGTTTCAGCTTCTCTAATGACAGAATATGAGGGGAAGATGAGAAGAGGAATAGCATAGAGACCTCTCAGGGGTTTTTGTTCTTTTCTCAGTTGCACAAAGTTCAGCCTAAAAAAATGTAATTTTTTTTACTACTCCATTTCCCAAAGAAACCAGCTAATATCTATGGGGAAAATCCTGCTCTTCTTCAACTCAAATAGTAGCAACTATGGTATACAATGCTGACAAGCTGAATGTGAAGCCATATTGCTTTAGTTCACACAACATGCTAGCACATGCAGACACAATGACCCTTCTTCTGTTTCTGAAAACAAATCCAATAAGTGTAGTACCCTCAAATGAAAGATTTAGAAACAGAAGCAGCAAATTAACTAACAGAGCTTAGTAAGAGCCAAGTATGTCTTTAAAGTCTGCCCTGCTTTGAGGGCAATGGCACCCTTGCTACTAGTAATCACCAGGCACAGTGACTCTAAGTACCTGGAACAAATTGTGTTGACATGGAGTCAACCTAAACCATATGTTATACTAGCAACTAAAAACTTAATGTCACATCTCAGACAATGCACTTTCCTAAACAATTAAACATGATTTTTGTAAATATGACAATAAGCCACATCCATGCAGGGTTTTTTCCAGTTCTGTTGGGTTTTTTTTTCTATATATTCTGGTCATCTGAAAAACTGAGGTTACTCTTCCCCTAATATACCTCGTTTAGCTAAGGAAAATTTCTTTTGGTTACTTTTTAGGGACTGTTGGTTGGTTGGTTTGGGGTATTTTTGTGGTTGTTTTGGTATGTGTGGCTTGTTTTTCCTGTGCTGATTCTTTCAGACATTCCAACATAAAGAATTATTTCCCCACCAAATCTGTCTTCTAATCAATGCTTTTCCATAAACCAATACATGCTTGTATTGCAGTACTCCATGTCATGCAAAGCAATAAATGGCAAGATTAGTTTTTAACTTGTGTCTTTTCTCTGCTTGCATGCATGGTCAATTTTTTTTTCCTCAGATATTTGAAGTCCTGGAAGTTAGCTCCAGGATTTCAAAATTAAGAATTTTCTCCTTTCCCTTTGGAAATGCTAAAATACATACATGTGTTTTCCTTTCCATTTCCAAGCTGATTGCATAGTGTTTATTCTTCTTGTTTCAGAGGATTTTAAACTAGAGTTTTAAGCAAATAAGTACCAGATTCAGCTAGTAACTCAGGTTTCATTCTAATATATTATGTAATGACCACTTAAGCCACATCATATGGACCTAAAAGAAGCACAAAGTGATTTGACTATAGTAGATTTTTGCTGATACCTCACATAACTTCACATGTAGGAAATACAGGGAAGAAGTCTAAAGAGCTAGTAGAAAATGGTTACAAATACTGAGTAGCAGTAACTCACTTTTAGAGTAGCATGTTCTGCCCTGATCCCTGTAGTATTTACTTTCTTATCTGGAGAAACTGAAGGTGTGAGCTGATAAAAGAGATTGCAAATCAATAGTGAGAAGATAACTATAAAAGATAAGCAAAAGGGATAGAGAATACAATTGCATAGGTAGCAGCTCTTAGGAAATGCTGGAAGTAGTAGTGAGTCTTAATCTGAATTTGAGTTATTATGCTGGCATGAAAATATAATATATACTCTTATTTGTTCACCCTAACAAGAAAAGAGTGAAAGATAAAACCATGGAATCAGAGAATGCATCAGGTTGGAAGTAACCTCAAAGATCATCTTGTCCAAACACCCTGCAGTGAGCAGGGCACATCTTTAACTAGATGAGGTTGCTCAGTAGCCCACCCAGTCCAACCCATCTTCAGTATTGGTTTAGCCTCATCTGAGGAACTGGGTTCATGTTGAGGAACCATGTTTCAAGAAAAAAGTCAACAGCAGACTAAGTTCTGACATGGTTTTGTAAGGAAAATCATGTCTAGTGTATCTAGTTTCTTATTATAGCACTTGCAGGCCTTATACATGAAGGAGAAATCCAGATAATAACCACAGACATTGATCAAAAAAAAAAAGATCAGAGGAAAGATTTAAGACATTCAGGCCTTAAATAATCAGAGAACAGAAAACTTCTGGAGATGTAGCAATAGTCAAACACATTAAAATACTTAAAGGAAAAACAGGAAAAAAAATCTTTTAATGACCATCGTGGACATGAGAAGAATTAACAAACCAAAGCAAGTCAGAATTTTTACATTGAAAATATTTTCCACATGAGTAAAATACCTGCACAGGCTGCCTGGCAAGGTCACTGGGCTTTCATCAACTTACATCAGCTTCTCCTAGACACTGCCATGGAGTGACCTCTGGAGTACTCACATGTTACATGCCAATATAAAAGAAAGCAGAAAAGCATGGGCTTAGAGAATCTTGGAAACTCAGAAATTGGAGCTCAGACCTCCTTAAAAAGCATTTAGTGCAAGCCATCTCCATTATTTCTGCCAGTGACAGGAACTGACAGAATCACTTTATGTAGTAACACATGAATTCTTGGGCAATATCTTTACAGGTTCTAAAATATGTCTTCCTCAAGAGTGACTTCAGGTCAGAAGTGACTTCCTAAACTGATCACCACCATGTTTTTCCTGTCAGCCCCCTCAGGATCAGCTCACCCTTTTTTCCCTCCATTAAGGGAAAGTGACTTTCCAGATCCAGCTTCTCCCTGATGAGCTGGTTCCTTCAGTCCTTACCATTCACATACATGCCCCATTGCATAGCTGTCATACCTTCTCAGGCCTCATTTCCCATTAGCCCTTGCATTGGGTTGATCATATGCTCCTCCTGGGAGCAATAAGTCTTAAACTTACCTATTTCCTTTCTCCTACTCCTACTTACAACCTAATCTTGAGAAGGATCTTCATGTAACATGAGCTCTGTCACCAGGCTGATTCCTACTCTGTGCTACTATTTTTATTTGTTGAACAAACATAGAAATTAGGTTCCCTTTCAGTACCTGCTCTGTGCCTGTCATTTAACTCATCACAGTCGGCAGTTCAACCACACAATAAATTCTTTATGAAACCTTGAAGGAGCTTTAATGCTCTGAAATATTTTTCCACCATTCCTGAACAGGACATGGAAGTGGGAACACCATGTTGGGTTTTCCTGTAGCCAGAAGACAGCTGACTACTGTACTGTGAACTTACAGTGGTTTGTTAATATTAGTATAGCAGATGGATGACAACTCTCACTACTGACCACTGCCTTTCATCTCTGCCACATGGTGCTGGATACTCATATTTTCACTTCTCTACGAATCTTTAGCACTCCACTACATAGGGTATCATAAAGCTGCTACACAGAATGTTTTTAAATGCTTGGAGAACAGCTACATGCACATGGAAGATATTTCTCAGAACTGCCAGCTATGGAAAATTCATTCTGGCAATATAAGCACATTTTCAAGATCTGTCATGTCCTTTGCTCAGGGACTTGTCTTAAGTCATTTTCTTAACATCACTTGGTGAAGTTACTCAGTTTCGCAAGCACTAAGGAGATCAAAGACAAAACCATCATTTTTCTGCATATGAAAGTTGTTGTGTTTTTTTTTTCTCTAAAGGAATCTGAGAATTTTTTATCAACAGGCCTTTGCAGAGCCAGCTCTACCAACACCCATGGTCACGAGTTGATGAAGGTTTAAGACCTGCATGATCAAGGGTACCATGTGCATTTGTTTAGAACAAATGGAGCCTGAAAAAAACCCACACAACAAACCAACCAAAAGAAACAAACCACCAACATTTGTGAGGAATTCTGGTTCCATTAAGCCACGCAGGATAAATATTTGAAAATGGCTTTTCTGTTGAATGGTTCCATCTGCAAAGTCCAATCCTCATTATAGTTGGCCTGACACCATGGGTAGTCAGCAGCTCTGTCCTGACCACTCAGAGTTCAAAATGCAGTCGGCTGAAAGTGTAGGATGAGTGAAAAACAGACCTGCAAGTTACCTTTTGGTATGCACAGCCAGCAATATAACCTAGAGTTTTGCAGAACTTGAAATACATAGAGAAGACTCATGTTAAAAAAACGAAACTCCATTGATGATGTTAAAAAAAGTCATGTCATAACATTCTAAAAACTGATTTCAATAACCATTGTTCTGATTTACAACCACCCACTGAATAAATTCCACTGCAAAATTAAGTTGTGCCCTCTATTAATCTTCATAAATAACACTTGTTTTTTAATTGCAACTATCTAAAATTTCACTGTCCATTAGACAAATAGAAACAGTTCCTGAAGCCATAACATGAAAGTTCCTGGCTACTGCACTTCTTGGAGCACTCTGTTTCCTGTTAACATTATTTAACTGGGTGCCATGAAGTAGATACAAGATTGTGAAATGTCCTTTCTATGGAGATTGTATGCCAGACTCTAGAGACTGCTTAATTCCACTCCCCTATCCCATGGATACAATACCAAATAAGAAAACTACAAACATAGTACTCCTATTGTTATTAGAAAGAAAAGTTACACAAGAGAGTATTTCACAATATTTAGCAGGATCATTTATTTAACTGTAGCAGTCTTATTTTCAAGTCTGTAGTGTACCAACCTTCTAAAAAGCCACAGTTTGGGGCAGAAGTTGATTCTGAGAGCACATTAAAGTCAGCAAGGAGTTCTGTAGCTATCTGAAATCTGTAGAGAAAAGGGAACAATGGGAAAATGTGTGCATGTAATGTGCAGATGAATCTGATGATAACCAAGAGGATAAATGTACTTTGAAAAATATGCTTCTTAAAGAAAAGTAATAGGTATAGAAAGACGTCTGAATGATGTCTGCCACTATGTTGCTTCCTTTCTGAAATATTTATCCTTGGTGAACAAGACCAACAATTCCTACTGCTTGGTACCTACAGATTTGGAGCTGTAGCTGGTTCTGCTTTCCCATGTGCAAAGCCTGCCTATATAAATGCTTTCCCTTAGCTCAAGTGTGTAGTCCTCTGACATTTCAGGGAAAACAATAGCACCCCTCTGGGTCAGGCTGCAGAGAGTTTGGGTTTGATATTGTTTGTGGGATGCTGTTCTATTTATCACACAATAGGGTTTCTTTTTCTCCATCGGTTCTATTGTGTTGGATCGCACTGCTTTTTTAAAGTTATGTTGTAAGTTACAGCCCTTCAGGCACCCTAAGGCATCTAGATGCTGGGTGCCCCATAAATTTCAAGTTATTACTGCTCAGTATTGCTGTAAATGAGTTAGTCATCTCTTCTCATAAAGCAGCCAGGGAATGGACTGCAAACACAATGCAGCTGCATCTCGTTTCAGAGCGTGTCTTTCAAGAGGTACAAGACATTAACGTGCCCTTTCTGAAACTGTATGAAAGTGTGCCCAAACTACAATAATTTATCACAGAAAGGCTGAATGAAGCCATGTCTGCACTCAAGAAGCAGCCACAGTTTGCCCTTCTTGTACAGCACAGCTGTAGCAAACCTGCATGCTGAACGTGCTTTGTTGTCCTGTTAACACGTACACAACAAAAATAACATGGGTTTGCCTCAGCGAGATTATTCTTGTAACATGAAGGGACCCTCAAAGAGAAGTGGGAGAGAAGGAAGTACAGTGGAAGCAGAGTGCTCAGTGTGCAGCTGTTACTACTGTCCTGCATGTCTAATCTGAACTTCCTAATTCACCCAACCTGCTCCTTACGTAGTCACAGGCACCCCTCTATACACACAGACCCCCCAACAAAGAAAAGAAATAGAGTCTTCATTTCCCTTCTCATGTTTTGTAGGGAAAAAAACCCATGCATCATCTTTTCTATTTGGAGTTGCTGAATTTTATCATTTGTGCAATAGTTCTTGACTCTGTATTACTTCCATTTAGTTTACCAACTGCACAAAGCAATCAAAAAGTCCATCATCATATAAATCAAAACATTTATCTATTCCAAATGCAGTATGACTTTGAGGAGTGCCACAGCAGCCTGTTATCAGTAGGATCTAGAGCTGACTTGGAATATATCCAAAGTCATTTTTATCAGACTCCAAGCATTCCTTCTTATGACAGATCATTTAGTAGCAGTTTTGTTCATCCCTTCTTCCCATCACTTCCCTTCTGTGAAAACAATAACAAGGATAAAGAATACACCCAATGAGAAAAAAAAAATCACATTCATTGGAAAGATGGGTGGGAACATGGATTCCCTGCAGGTTTGAGTAACCTGCAAGCTTCCACTTGTCCATTCAGTCAAAGAGCTTATACCCAAAAGTCTTGTCCAAGGGACAGACATTTGGACTGAGTTAAGCTTCCAGGGGGTATGTGTGCAAAGCTCCAGTATGAAAGAGTTTTTAAAAAGGCTGCATGTTTGCTAGTTCTATGGTTTACCAGAAAGGTCATTCTTTAAGATGTTTTCAGTTAATGAAAATGTGCCCCTATTCTTGTTATTGTTGTCTGATTGTTCCTTTCATGTATGTTCCTCCCCCCTCCCCAATATCCTTGTTTGTCATCCTATTGTGAAGTATCTTGCTGCTCCTCTAGTAGTCATGGAACTGGTTAGACGCAATAGATTTGAACAACTTTTCATTGCACCAGTGGTTAGCTTACAGATGGGTATGTTTCTGCCATAACAGCTTCTCTGAAACTCATTAGGGAGTTTTAGACTGGAGCAGGATGAAAGCAGCCCTATTAATTGTGCAGTGTAGTATGGGAGGCTGTGAAGCTTTAGCAGATGAAGACTTGCTGTACTTCTTAGGAAGCCTTCATCAGACCTTTCATCCTAGTCTGGTACACTGAGCAGACACCTACACTTGCATTCTACACAAGATGTCTACTACAGCTGTACCAAATGTGAGCAGTTATTCATCCTATGCAGAAAACACACCAAATACTGAACCTCCACTCTTCATCTGCTGAACTCGCAGAAATAAGCAGACTTGACAGTGAAAACAAAACAAAAAACATCAGCAATGAAGGTCTTGAAGGCACAAATTCCAGTTGCAGTGCAGGGCAATCAAAGAGATCTCCCAGTTAACCTTTGCACAAACTGGAGGCGTGGATAACTGCACACTTTCTCCATTATATGAGAGAACTCATGACAACCTGCTTGCCTGTTTCAAGATGGCAAAGAATATTAGAAAAATCACACAAAGCAGCACATAAACAGCTTTGAAACAGCAGACAGAAAGCATCAATATATGAGTTAACAGGAGCTAAGCGTTCATATTGTACATTTCACATTTATCACAAAATACCTTTCCCCACACACACAAAAATGTCTCTGTTAGAGTTCAGGAGAGACAGTATCTAATTTATTTGTTTCGCTTTGGTATATTATCATCCTCTAAAGAGAGTGGCAGAGCCAAAAGGGCCCCTCTGCCAGGGGAAGGATGCAGTATCTTCAATTGAGAACTACTGGGTATACTTAAAGAGGGGGAAAGCAAACAGCAAGGAGTTATAATCATGCAATTCAGGCTCAGAGGATAGCCAAGAGCAGCAGGAGGAACTAGAAACATGCCCCAGTGACAATGGAAAAATACTTGCTATGGACCAGAGTGAACTTAAGAGTCTGCTTCAACCCAAAAGCCACAGAGCTGACTGAAACCAAGACTGGAAGCAAGGACAAAGTGAGCAGCAGGAGATTTGTTTATAAACCCTTCCCATGTCTAGTCTGTTTTATCTCATCTCTGCTGTAAGAGGTTTGTCTGATGTAGGCTTTTTTGAAAGAAAACCTGGGGTTGGAGCTTATAAGCTCTTTGAGGGAAGAGGTCTGGACAGACCTACCTCAGAGCTCCAGTCCAAAATTTTATTTATGTTAATGACAGAGGTATTTTGGTAACAAATACTTAACTGCTATGTGCAGAATCTAAGTAATGGCTTTGGCAAGCCATACCTCTTGGAGAAAGATAAGTGAATGACAGAATCACAAGCTACATAGAAAGACACATGAGCTCAGTAAACAATGACCTCAGAAGCAGACTTGGACACAAAGTCGGCAAGGGGTAAAAAAGCTTTCATAACTTTCCAGTCTGTCTCCACATCTCCCATGCTACATCTGAACTAGAGGCTGCAGAGCAAAACCACGGGGCAGAGCCTCCTGCAAAGCATGCTATGAATGCTAGACTGAGTTATTGTACAATCAGCTGTAATGCCACTTGAGCAAGGCCAAAGGAAAGTGATCAGACATCTCCAGAACACCATGAGAAAAGGGGCTTTGTCAATAGCAACAGGGAACCTACAACTGAATGGGGTCCAGAAACAGTTGTAACTCGTTTTAACTTACTATCCAAACCAGATCAGCAGGCACTGCCTTTGTGTCCTTTAGGTCTGCCTCAGCCAGTATGGAGGGGGCATGAGACAAGTTACCCAGTATGCAGCAGTCCCCAGTTACAGAGGAAACAGCACCACTGTATTGTCTATACACTGTCACGCATCATCTGCCTGCAAACTCTGTTGCACCGGCCATTGTCACTGTGTTGTCCTCCCCAGCAGCCAGCTGCACGGTTTGAACAGAGAGGGTGAGAGAGCACAAGGAACTCATTAGAGGTTAGGAGCAGTTGCCCAACATGACTCAAAAAGGGATCTGAGGAAGCATAATGGAATCACTCATGAGCGACTGTCCATCCGGTGAACATCTGCAGCCAGCCTGAAGCTGCTCCTGCTCTCAAGACAGACCAGTTATAGAGAACAGCACAATATATGCATTAGCTTAGTGTACCTGCCCACTGATTTTAGACCTGTCAAACAAAACCAGTAACAAATTTTGGTCTAGGAAAGAAAGGCTATAAATAGACAGTACCTGAGAAAACAAAAACCAAGAGGAGGAACAATGCCTTGTTACTGACACTGTTATCGGCCAGTGAAGGGAGAGAGTTGTCTCCATCCTGTAATTTTAACTCTGTGCAAAACAACATGGAGTAAATGCACTTGTGTTTATTTCACATTCAACTCCCTAGCTGTGTGGTGGGATATTAAGGAGAATAAACACCACAGGAATAGTAATGGGGCCAGACTGCAGCTGGCACATGTATGGTTGTGTGGGAGGACAAATACCAGAAGTGCCCACAGCCTATGTGCAAGCTCTGCCTACGCCCAGCAGGGTCTTCATCTTCATATCCTCAAAGGATGAATTAATTCCTCAGAACACAGAGGGTCATAGAATCATGAGGATGAGCAAGTCCTGATTCCACCAAGAAGCAAATTAAGAACTATGCTTAACTGCCTGAAAGGAAACACCTCCCACCAACACAGTCCCTCCATGATAAGTTATCTGGCTTTGAGATGTATGTCTGTTAAGGATGTTACTATTTTGTGTCTATAAACAGTAAGCATTCAAGAAATAACAGTTCCACCTGTTGTTCTTCAGTTTTCCTCACAGTAGGTAGGATCAGTGAGGAAAGTTTTCAGAGAAGATATCTTCTTAAAGTGAATGATAAACATTTATCTAGCAGTTCATCAAAAAGTACTTCAACTCTAGACTTTTCAGCAGGAAGAAATCAAACTGTAAAACAGTGGACTTTCCAAAATACACAATGGCTGCAGGATCAGAATGCCTCCTATAAATTCATGATTCACTCATGCCTTTGAGATAGAGAAGTCCCTTTTTTGTCAAGCCTAAAGTCAAAAAAGAAAGTTATGCTGGAAAGTAGTAACTAAGTGACCTGATGACACTGGTAGGTTTTTTGAATGCTAAACTTGCATTTATAAGAATTTCTCTTTTTATTTAAGGAGAAAAAAATAGCATGTCCCACACACCCTGATATCAGCAGTGGTTGCCCAGGCAAGCTGAGGATTATGATTATTATAATCAGTTATGTGGACTTCAGAGAAGTGATAAAAGCATTCTTCCAATGCATGCTTTGGAACCACTGAACAGATGAAGTAAGAACTTGCATCTCTGACAGGATTAATACCAGAAGTTTATAAAGCAGTCTAGACACTTATTTAGAAGACTAAACCATCTCTGAATGGTATCAGTTGCTATCCTAGCCTTTCAGAGATTCACTGAAACTCTTTAAAGATACTCTAAAATATCTAGAGTACCTGAAGACAACAAATGAAAGTCTCTCCTCAATCACACAGAGCTCCTGGGGAAAAAGACTTAATAGATAAATGATGTGAAAAGCCCAGCTTCTCCTCCAGGTATAGGTTTAAATTACACAGCCTGAAACAGCTGCTGCAGCTCAACAAGAAAATGCAACATTTGTGAAACAGCAGCTTGAAAAGGCAGAGTAGTGGAGAAAGTAGTAAAGAATGTGCTGTAAACATTAGCGCTTAAAGACACTGGAGGGGGAAAGAAGTTTAAAATGTTTTACTTTACAAACCCTTTAAATCTCAGGGTTTATTCTATATCCCTCTGTTTCACCTGAAATAGTGTGCAAACCTAGGTGTGGAACAGCACAGGTAACAAAATGAGCATAAGACAGAATTTAAGTTAAACCACTGAGCACCAGACAGAATCCAGATTCTGATCTTCTTCCCCCCATACTTTAGGCATAAGCAGGATAATTTCTTACCTCTCCTCCCAGAAGCAAAGCAAGCTGAAACAGTTTCCCACTTGTGAGTAATGCAGAAACAGTCCTACTTAAAACTTACAACCAGGTTTCACATGGTCAGTCAGACCCCTCACTACCAGGCTTGCTAGACTTGAACAAAAAAAATGTTGACACCATTAAAATGAGAATTCAGGTCCTTTAGGAAGGTATGTATTATAAGATTAGTAGTCAATAATCCTGTCAACCTTTATTTAAGCCAAGCTATTGGAGCAGAAATTTACAGTTAGTTCAATTGCCTGTGGCTACAAACACACATTTCTCTTGATAAAGTGAAAAAACTAAGCACACAGCTGCTTACTTCTAGCAGGTGTTATACTACCTATTACTAACAGCAGAGGTTTCGCTTGCAACATGACACAAATAGCATGTAACCTCTTTATCAAATTCTGTATCTGCTATTGCTTACTTGGCATCCAGAGTATCTAAGTGGGGGGTTCCAAAATGTTCAGTGATGGCTGGACCCCACTGTCACCAGAATTATTAGGAGTATGTTTGATGAGAAGTCACACCTTCTGGAATAGCCTTGTATGAAGATGGTGCACACATACCAAATGTGACTTGCTGTAGTGGGAAACTGAATTAGCATCTGCTGAATCTAGGAGGAGGCATTTTTAGATTGCCCACACTGAAACCAGTCACATAAGTACAAGACTGATGTAGTAAAGAAAGCAATCCATTGACTCCAAAAGGCTGAAGATTTCAATTCAGCTGTCCAGAGCAAGAGATTGTTTCCCAGAAATCCTGTCAGATACAGCAAACACTAAGGCAATTTTTATACCCTGGAGAAAATGTACCTAACATTTCTGTATCTTATTTCAAGCACTAAGTACACAGCTGGTGTTGTAATTAAAGAGCCAAGCAATACAAATACCTCTACACAGATCATATAGATACATTTACTTCCTAATCAAATCAAGCCTCTGAATATCTGTGCCTTTAAGCACTCATAATGGGTTGAGTTGAATCTGCTGATGATATTCAACACCATGATGCCATCATGCCAGCTTCGAAATGCAAGTGCTGGCTGGAGCAAAGTATCATGGGGCTTGAAGTTCAGATTGCTACATGAGAGGATTCCTATTCCAATTGCTGCTTCCAGTTTCTTGGTTTGGGGTGTTGGTCTCTTGCACTGGGTAAGGGGAACCATTCTATCGCTGTCTTCTGCTGCACATAGGCTAAGGTAGTTGTGCACTGGATCATCTCCAGTAAAACTCTTTATCTCAACTCAGAAGCTTTTTTTGTGTCCCTTTCTCTCCCATCTGTGGGGGGAGAGAGTGGCTTGTGAGAGCAGGTTGTGCTATCTCACAATAGAAGCCCCAGTATTACCATTACTGCCACATGAAAAAGTCTGAACTACCAGCTGAACAGCTGAACCCAGCATTAAAACAGCAGGCATGGCAGGGGTGGGCAAAACAGGTAATGAGACTCAGCATGTGTATCAATACTGCATTAATATCCCCCAAATCCAGAAATTAATTATTTCCTCTGTATCAGCTTTTAACAGCTTTGCCACTATATTGTCAACACACGTTTGTGATATGAAGTACTTTTTACTCAGAGAGCAAAGACTTCTTTTGTTTGTTAAAGAAGACATCATAGTTTCTATTAAATCTCTTACGCATGAAGTTAGCTGTCTCAGAAGACCTATGCAAGCACAACATAGATGCACTTTTCAGAGGGAGGGAAGAAGAAAATATTTTCTTTAACAGGGCCAGATTTACAAATCACTCATAAACAACTGGCTCAAGTTCTAGTATCACAACAAGAAAAAGTCTCTCTGGCAGAGCAAAAAAGCAGAAGGCCTACAGATCTGAAAATTCTCCTTAAAACTAGAAGAGCAAAGACAGACTCACCTATCTCTAACCACCAACTTATCTTTTCCTCTTCGAAGGCATCTTTTATAGTTCACGTTTAAAGGCTCATTAAAGGAAGTAGGGTCACTTGGCCCCAGTAGTGGGGCTGGTAATGAAGCCCAGCTGCATCCTCCCTGGCTTTGCTGGGCTGAGGAGCAGCCATACACTCTACAGAGCAGGCAGACATCTCCCTATGGAACTGGCTTGCACTTTGTGTAGTGGCTCAGAGCAGTGAAAGTGAGGGGAAAGCAGATAGGAAAAGCTGTCTTCATTGGTGTGGGTTTATTTTGTACCATAAAGTCTATGTAGGAAGGAAGACCTGCAGGAAAAAAAGGTTTTACAAGGCTTTCCTCAAGTTTCTATGGCTTCAGTAGGTGACTTTGTGTTGTGGAGGCAGGGAATTAATGTGGCCAAGTCAGGAATATATATAAAATAGAATTATTTTATTTTCCTGGAAACCCTGCCCCCAGAACTATACACAGAAATTAATTTAGTTTAATTAGCAGACTCAGTTTGAGAAGATCTTACAAGGACACCATAGATAGAATCACAGAATCAACCAGGTTGGAAGAGACCTCCAAGATCATCCAGTCCAACCTAGCACCCAGCCCTAGCCAGTCATCTAGACCATGGCACTAAGTGCCTCAGCCAGGCTTTTCTGGAACACCTCCAGGGATGGTGACTCCACCACCTCCCTGGGCAGCCCATTCCAATGCCAATCACTCTCTCTGGCAACAACTTCCTCCTAATATCCAGCCTATACCTCCCCTGGCACAACTTGAGACTGTGTCCCCTTGTTCCATTGGTGGTTGCCTGGGAGAAGAGGCCACCCCCCACCTGGCTACAGCCTCCCTTCGGGTAGTGGTAGACAGCAAATTTGACTATTTTAGAAGTCAGGAGTTGGAAAAGGCCAAGCTATAAACGCAGCTTTCCCCCACTATTCATCAGGCTGAGCAGAAAGTTTACTCACAGGTGAGCCAGGCTGGCTGAAAGGGCTGCCCAGACGCTTGTCAGCTCTCTCTCTTTCAAAAGACAGCTGAGGCTCGTTAGGTCTATCAGGCTTGCACAAAGGGCGCTTACGGTGGGCAGAGGTCTAAAGCAGAGACGGTCTGGTCCCTCAGGAGCTTGTCCTTCGCAGCGCCAGGGGATTCTCTGCAGGAACTATCCAGGCGGGGGAGAACTCTCAGATGGGAACCCCAAGGTGGGAAGCACCCCAATATTTATACCCTTCCTAGACAAAGAGCAGAGTTACCACTCCCTAGGCACGAAGACCACAGCCAACCCCAGCCCGATTCCAGCGCGGGCACTGCACGGGCACCCCTGGTGCAGGAAGGGCCCTTTGCTCCCCTGCTTCATGCCTGCAGGGCAGGGAGGGGGAAACAGGGAAACCACAGAGGGAGAGGAATTTTGGGGTATACCGGACTCCAGGACACTTTGCTGATATGCCATAGCCACATGTTTTTTTAACACCATCATTGTTACTTTCCTGTCAGAAGAGGAAGTCAAAGTGCTCCGAGTTTATTTGGCAAAACCATGCATCTTTTTCTGCTGCACCTTCTAAGCAGATGTGTTTGAGTGAAATCCACCAGCAAAAATAACTGAAATGTATAATAGGAAGAAAAAAACAAAAAACATTTATGTTCCTCTAGGCTCCTAACATCACTAGAATGCCAGGAGACCTTTTAAGTAATAGCAAACATTATGAAATGGAAGAGGACATGAAAAAAAACATTAATCCTGCAGTACACTGCTCCTTCCTAGCTTCCCACACTAGGGAAAGGACTTCTGTATACTTTGGCATCCAGAGTCTTATCAAATATTTTCGTTGCACATGCCAAGTCTTTATCTGTTCATTTTAGCTTGGACCTGCAGTAATGCTTGCACAGTGAAAATGTAGAAGGGGAAGCAGAGTGGAAACATACAGTTAAGTTGTCCACTTTATTTCACTGTAAGCAATTAGTTTATGGTTAAGAAGAATATAGATTATTATTCATGGAAAAAGAAGCCAAACAGCCTCCCTTTTCCAAGTTGTCAAATACATTTTTGGCCAAAGAAACAATTTAAATTCATCCATGCACATTATTTGTCAAATACTGTCAATTCACACCATCCTTGTACTCTCTAGAGAGCCTCATAGTTTAAAGCTCAAATCTTGCAATGAGATCTGCTTAGGGAGACCCTTACCTCTGTGCTGTCTTCCAGCCATGGCAGGTCCCCATGTGGATGGACACAGAGCATCAGTTACAAGACAAGGACATAACTGACATTAATTGTACCGGGTAGCTATTTATTGATACACAAACCAGGGGAAGTAGCCAGAATGCTTTGAGAATAGTCCTCAAAAGACAGTCTGCAGTGCATTCAGCAAAGTAACCCCTTCCAGCAGTTTCTTCATTTGCTAGTTTAATTCATTATGCCAAGCGTGAGTTTGTTTGACTTCTTTGGGATACCTGCTTGTGCTTTTGAAGCATACAAAAGCCCTGTGAGGAGATGCCACACTTTGCAAACATGAATTATGTTCCTGAGCAAGTGAAAAGACAGAATATGCATTCATGCCAATAATGAAGGTCTGAATTCTTTTATTTGAGACATTAAAAAGTCTCCCTGGATTAACACTTTGACCTGAAGCGCTCATTGAAAGTGACCTTAAAAACTGAGAAGGCTCAGTGGCCAGATTAGCAGAACTGCAAGACAGTTGGCATTTGAACTAAGCACTGCACTGCAGAGCAAAAGGTTTGTTGCTGGTTTTGTTAGCAGCAGTATATTTTTTACAAGACAAGATAAAAATGAGTACCACTTGTAGAAAATGGAAAATCTGACTTCTCTAACTGAGACAGATGGGGCGGGGAGAGGTGAATGCTGACTAGTCCTAAGCCTCTGTCAAAGACCAACAGCTTGCTTAGTATACAAGTAACATTTGATGACTGTTGGTCTTTAACCTATTGTGAAAGATTTTCATAGTGTCTATCAGCTTTCAGTCTATGTTTTCTACTCAGTACAAAGCAAGTGTAAATTATATGCTTTAATGAAATGTGTCTTTACTTCTAAATAACACAGATGTCCAGAGAAGGGCGACGTAGCTGGTGAGAGGCCTGGCACACAAGGTCTATGAGGAGAGGCTGAGGGAGCTGGCATTGTTTAGCCTGGAGAAGAGAAGGCTCAGAGGTGACCTCATTGCTGTTTACAACTACCTGAAGGGAGGCTGTAGCCAGGTGGGGGTTGGTTTCCTCTCTGAGGCAACAGAACAAGGGGACACAGTTTCAAATTCTGTCAGGATAAGCTGGATGTTAGAAGGAAGCTCTTCACAGAGAGTGATTGGCATTGGAATGGGCTGCCCAGGGAGGTGGTGGAGGCACCGTCCCTGGAGGTGTTCAAGAAAAGAGTGGATGAGGCACTTGGTGCCATGGTCTAGCTGACTGGATAGGGCTGGGTGCTAGGTTGGACTGGATGATCTTGGAGGTCTCTTCCAACCTGGTTGATTGTATGATTCTGTAATGTAATTAATAGATGTACTGAGAACTGAAATTACTGTCTGTGCTGTGCGGGTCTGGGACAGCCTCCATGTGGGTCAGTCAGGCTAAAGGTGTATTGCCACAAAACTAGAGGACTGCTATTGCAAAGATTTATGAATAGGTTTCTAAGCAGAGTGAGAGAAGAGTGCAAGGTTCCTGGTACACAGCTGCCTATCACTGTTTATGTACTGAATTAGATAACAAGTGTTTTCATAACCCATCTAACAGAATGTTCAAGCATGATAACTTCAAAGCTAAATATTCAAAGACATTTGAGCCATTACAACTACTGCAGTTTTTTTTGCCAGAAGTGCTAAGGTTTTACTGTTCCAAATAAGGATTTTTTTTCTCCCTGGTATGTTAACTCTCAAAACTGCTACTCACAACTCAAAGACAGATGGCACTGAGACCCATACTTCATTGTTACAAGTGGGATTCTTGAAAGTAAGTTGCCTGTCTGTGTACAACTGATGGACTTGTTCTGCAGTTTCGCTGCCATCATAATCTCGTGTTCTGTAACTCAGGGACCATTCTGTCCTTTGGGCTCTTTGAAGCTTAGATTGTAGGGCTGCTGTCAGATTTGTCAGTAAGTAAACCAGTAAAATTAGATAAGCTCCACCTTGATTGATGAAGGTGTTGAAGATTATTTTGCTGTGGTATGCAGTGGCTCAATGACTCTTTATTCATTTAAAGACAAACAACAACAAAAATCTCTTCTCTGCTACCCAGTCCTGCAGTAGATATGCCTTAAGTGAGGGAGGGTGGTGGTATCCTGCTTCCCTATATCCCTGCACGTTCCTCAACTGCACAGTCCAGCATGGCATTTTCTTCCCAAAGGGACACATGCCATCAGTATAAATGCTGAACTCCATTTAACCTTCTATTTTCAAGCTTATGCATCTACTTTAGTTATCTCTCCAGCCTTGTGCTTAACAACCTCTTGTATGTGATATGTATTTGTATGTGTATTTGATAAACCAGCACATTTTGACTCTTTATGCCAAGTATTAAAGTTTTTTTTCACGTAAGTTTTGATGTGAAACTAGGGATACAGATATTAATCCAGTGTCATAACAGGATCCAGAGTTGTGACTAAGTCAGACCCAATGTAAGGCATCAATTCAAGGTTACTGTGGTTAGTGGTCCATGTGAAGTGAGTCTGTAGATCTATTTCTCTGTAGACTGAAAGCTGTAAATTGGTAATGAGGTAAACCAGAGGATGAAGGCATGTGTATTCTGAACTGCATTCACAGCCAGGCTGACTGGCAGTGATAGGGCAAAAGTAAAGCTCTTCAGTCACCCATGCACGCTGTGATTCCATACTTTGGACTTTGTGCTTCACAAACACCCAATCAGGACTTCCTCAGTAGATGATACCTATTTAACACCCACTTCAGTCATCTCTCACTTAAGGGATGACATTTGCACTGTGTAAAGTCTGGAGTCTTTATTTTTACTCCATCTTTCACATTCAGAACTGCCTCTCTCAGGTCTACTTGACTGCATTAAGACCTGAATAAGACCAGGAAGATTAGTAGATGCGATACTAACACGGTCTCAGTTTCATGCAGAAGAACAGAGCTTGTTGTTAGGGAAAAGAATTCCAGTGGGAATAAAAACAAATATTGTGGCATTTTTCTTAGAAAATATAGTATTCAGAAATAGAAGAGGCATGCATCTTGGGGATTTGTTTCATTTTGTGACATACAGCAAACACAAGCAATTAGCAAACAGAAAAGCCAAGTGAGCTGGCTAAAGGAAACAAATACAGCTGGAAACAAATACAGTTATGAAACATGTTTTCAAGTAAACAACAGAAGGGGTACCATTCCCTATAAAAATGGCAGCAGTAAACAGAGAAATGCCTAAAAAATCCTAGTGTTGCCTTAAACTGAAGGATTCACTGATTCTGCAATTCAGCAACTTTTTGGACTGAGGAACACAAGGAAAGCATCTGCCTCGCATCTGGTAATCTAACACTGGTACCATAGGCCCATTCTTGAGGGATTCCCAACTGCAGTCTTCTGTTGCTCATTTGTGCCCTGGCATGGTCACTTAGCAGGCATATGTTAATGAAGCCACCTGCTTTAAGAAATCAAGGACATGTTTTCAAGTGAGGAGAGGGGGCATCTCTGGAGAAGTAAATTTCACTTATTAGGTTCATTATATAATTACACATCTCCTGATCATCCTTCATCTTCCTGGGAGAATTGTCACAGCAAACAGCACATGAACAGTGTAGGAGCTTGCACAACCACAAAACCCTGCTGCTGCTCCCACCAGTCTGCAAACTGAAATGCTCTGGAGGCAGCAGAAAGGACAACCTGAAGAGTGCAGCTATGCGGGGCAGAGGAAAACTGGAGCTCACCTCTACAGGGATGAGGGAGTTCTTGTCTCCCCTGTCAGCATCCTAAGAGGAATCTGCTTTTGGCCTTTATGTGGATTTTGCTCTCTTTCCCTCATCTTCACAGCCCCAAGGGGACTAAGTGCCAAAGTCTCAGCCATGAGATGTTTTGTGGAGTGACACCTAAAGAAGAGACAGAAACTGGTTTTGAATAATCTCTGACATGGGCTGCCTGAGTACTGCAGACTGATACATACAATGAGACCAAGAAGAAATGTCTCTGTTACCTGTCCTGAGTCTGCGACCCGTACTATAATATTTGGGCTGCAGCAGCAACGTATCCTGCTCTTGGCTGCTTGAAATGAGGCTGGCCTAGTTGCTTCCAAAAAGTGTGTTTTCCATTAAGCAGCTCTAAACAAGTTTTTGAGTCAATGAAGGTGACATGTGGAAAAACAAATAAGCAAATTTAGACAATATGAGATCCAGACATTTAGTATTTTAAAGAAGTCTACACAATGGAAACAACTGCAATTGAAACAAAAGAGCATGGTTTTGTCTTAGCATTACCATTCTTGTCAATGGAAAAAACTGATCTCCTCAGCTTATTATTACTGTGGTCAAACCCAGCAGCATCCAGAAAACAAATGTTTTCAATGATAATCTAACAAAAATAACAACTGATTCTCTGGTGTGTTATTTATTTGAACTGTATAGTCTCTGTAACTCAGACCAGCAGCTCCTTGCGAAGCGCAGGCAGCACTCACAGCCATGACAAAAGAGGATCCATTCTCACCCTGGACAAGGAATGCGTCTCTGTGCTGTCCTGCTCCTCCAGTGCCTGTGTCACTGCAGACCTAGAGTGTGCAACAAATAGTCCTCTTCAATGTCCTGTGCTCCCTTGCAGATTTGAACTGACTCGGTAACATCAGTAAGTCTACTGGACTTCAGTCACCTTGCCCAAAAACAGGAAGAACAAGAAAAAAGAGCGATGTCCTATCTGAATTCAGTTCAAGTTTCACCATGCTTCTGCTGTGCCCAAGTCTGTTTGCCCCCTTAGAACATCAAGAAAACAGAAACAATATATAAGCTAATATTTTTAATTTTATGTACAGGAATATAACGTTATGGCAACTCTGTACATGAAATACATACAGTATTTAAACATGAAAATCAGCTAGGTAAGAATTTACATTAGCAATGAAGCTGCTCCATGTGCAGCCCTGTTAATACTTAGTTTAGATCTGTATATTACTGGGGAGAGATTTTAATAGTTTACAATCATAGAAACATAAACATTTAAAACAAGACTCTATAAAATAATTTACAGAAACCCTACCATCTACACTGAGAGAAAGGGTGTATGTCTGTGAGTTTGATGTGTGAGTAGCAAGGTGGATGAATGATGCATCTCAGCCTTTTAAGTATAAAATAATTTAGAAGCAGTTCATGCAATACGGAAGCAAAGGAGTGCCAGTTCCTTTGAGGTTTCCTGCTACCTTGGACATCTACTGAGCATCACTTGTGGGTCACCGAACACATGAGAATACCACTGCCAGATGCTACCAGAGAGCACCAGCCTCAGTTCCTCCAACAATTACTTATGTAAACATAAATATACAAGCTGATATCTTTTCTACACAGTACAAATACAGGTCACAACTTCTCAGCTGTGCAAGTAGTCAATCTGTATACTTGGAAGCAGGATAATGTTCAGAGTGGAGTTCCATATGTTTCTATGTACAGGGGCACTAGCAGAACTTCCTCGTTTTCACTAATTTGCTCTGGTATTTCACAGAGTGCCCACCATGCCCTATCACATAAACATCCAGCAGGTAAGACTTGCCAGGCTGCAGGCCTCTGATTGTCTCTGTGGTCACCGCTTTCTGGATGTTCTGGCTGTGGAAGTATTTACAGAGAACCTTTTCGGATTTCTTCCTCGTGTCTGGACCCAAGCACTGGTTCTGTACTCTTTTCTTCTGCTCTTCACTGTAATTTTCATCCACTTCCCTTTTGTAGATGCAGAATTTGTTTCTCTCTTGTGTGCCCAGCCATGCCACCGTGACTGAAGAACACGTGCGGAGTTTGTCAAAGGCTTTGATTCGTGTGTCTTCGGGGAGAGAAGGAAATGACTGCTTGTTAGGCCTGGTTGTAGCCAGGATCTTCAGCATAGAAGCACCTTTTTTGCTTCCTTTCAGCCTAATGAGATATTTAGCTTTTGCTTTTCCCCGAAGCTGGAACTGCCGCACACCCTCCACACTCTGAGACAAGAGAAGTTTTCCATCTCTTCTAACTTGGATCTGAATGGCATCCAGGCATGAATGGATGGAGAAGGTGACTTTTTGGTGAGAAGAAACAGGTGCAAAACGTAGAAATTTGGCTCCCTTCCTCTTGATGAACACATCTGTAACTTTGCCATCCTTCAGTTCGACTGTTTTCTGTTTAGCCTCCTCCTTTGTTCTGGCAAAGGTGCCAACATAGGCGGTGCTCATGTTAGTGTTGGTATTCACTGCAAACATGTCAAAGTAGTACTGTGTATCAGGCTTCAGGTCTGACACTGTGAAGATGCTCTTGTTCCAAATGCAAACTTTGTGCAGGTCGACTCTTGGCTTTGAGGGTGTTTGGCGCCCAAACTTTGACGACTTTAGGAAACCATGCTCTTTGCCAGAGTTGTCTGAGGGAAAGCCAAAATGGGCAAAGTCAAATGGACTGAAATCCAGACCTGGCTTTGGAGCCATCATGAAGGCATCATCAGAACTGAGCTTGGCTTCAACAGCACAAAGGCTTTTGAAATTGTGTTCTTTATTGATGACTATGCAATACTGAATTGGTTGTTTCAGTAAGGAGGCAGTAGGACTTGGTTTCCATGCCAGTGTCACTGTTGTGCGTCCCAGAGAAGTGACGTCGATCCTGGGATCATAAGGCAATTCAGGATAAGGTTGGTCTGACTCTGGTGTAGTGGTTGCATACACTTTAAAATGTGTATCTTTCTCTGTCGACAGTAGATCTAGTTGGTACAAACCAGATGGGGAACTAGAGGACACAAAGTACTCAACATCATTTCCTTTGTAAGAGAACAGCTCTGTGCCTTCCTCATTAGTGATCTGCTGTTTCTGTTGCTCAAGAGGTTCTGGTTCACCTAGGTTAGAAGCACAGAAGACATAATCTTCAATATGAGAAAATAAAACTCTAGCAGATATTTCTACAAAAAATAAGACAATGTGATGAAAGCAGGTGGGATTGTCTTCTGAGGGAGATGTCACCAACATTTCTGTCGATCAGAAAGGTTAATTAGTTGGGCACTGAGGTTAAAACCAAATGCAACAGAAATTGCACCCAGACAGTATAAATGGAGTGAATGGCAGCTACGACCTTCCACTGGAGTACTTCGTGCCCCTAACTTGGAGGTGCCACACACTTCCCCAGGGGATACTGACTCCATTGCCCAGAGGGAAGTGACTCCCAAATTTCTGGACTTGGGCCTGAGTCACACTATAATTTTGGGCCTAAATACAGTGGTGGGCAAACATGTGCATACAATACAGTGTGGTGTGTGTGGCATATTAACACTTGCATGAGAGGCTCTGGAAGCCTATAGGCAAGTCCCCTCAAAGCATGGGTTCAGCCCTGCTGCAACGCCAGCCTTGTCTCTCCAGTGCCTGTGTACACAGCTCACAACAAAGCCCTTGTGAAACCAAGTTACTCTGGGAAAATACAGTCTGTTGTCATGTTGCTACCTGACGACAGTTTCCCACACAACAGCAGGACTGTGGCTGAAGATCTGAACAGCAAGACATCATAAAGATGGGCCTGTTGCAAGAGTCAGCATCTCACCAAGGTTGCTCTGAGTGCCTTCAAATTCAGAAGGAAAGAAAATGTCTGAGGTACAACGGTTGTCATTTGATGGTTTGTTACCTGAACCTTCTCCACTAGTTTCCTCTGGGAGCTCTTGCACACTCAGTTTCCACTCCAGAGGGGCATCACATGGTGTCACTGTCACTGCCAAGGGAGTGTTGTCCTCTTCGACTACAAAGAAATACCTAGAGGAAGGTAAACAGACCCATATGTCAGTGAATCCTGATGGCAGCCAACTGGCTAGGACTGACTTGACACGATCAGGGTTTGTCTTGGTGGGGCAACAGAGACAAAAGTGTTACTTTCAGACAACGGCATGCAGAGGGAATATGGAAATGCCAGTCGGTGAGAGCTGGGGAGGTGAGGGGAGTCCCTCCACTAACGTGGTGGTGCAGAGCTCACACTTTTCTTGCCAAAACTGTCACTGACTATAAGCTGTACAAATGGTCACAAAGGCAAAAACGAGGGAAACGGGATCCTTCCTGGAATTTAGGGATACGCTTTTCAAAGCAGGGCACACCTTTTATGCTGTGTCCAGGGAAGGGCCCTAGAAGCACATAAAGATACATACACATTAAAATGTCTTCCCACATCCCCCAAGCACTACACATCACTTATTGTAAAATGGTTCTTGGCAATGGAGGCTGAAGGAGGTGTGTGACATGAGGAGGAAAGTGGCAGTGCTGGTCTTCCCTGAACTCTTTGGAGGCTCAGGTTATTTCTCAATCTAACCTCAGTATTTTCTGACTCAGAGGGCCTAGGCTGGGAAGTGGGGAGTTCAGAGCAAGCTAGCTTATGTTGATTCTTTAAAGCATAATATGAAATAATGAAGAGAGACAAGTGTGGTGAGGTAAGCCTGTAGTTTTAATTTCCTTCCTGCTCCCTTTGCCTCCAGACATGGTTAGTGGCCCAGCTTCAGGGAAATTCTGTGGTCTGTAGGAGCCCTGGGCTTATCCCAGAAATCAAATAAATTGGACAGACTCTCAGCTGGGGAGGCCACATTGGGATGGAAACTCGCATAGCTACTCACTTCACCAGACAGGACACTGGCATTTGTATTTTTCTGGTTGGGATCCAATTTCTATTTCAAAACACCCAGCAAAAACCAGCCAGTATCTTCAAAGCACAACCTCCTGACTTGAAGCAGACAGAAATACCTTTTTGGAGTGTCTCGGAAGAGGTAGCTGCTGATTTCAGCTCCATCTGGGATGACCGACGAATCATGGAAAAAAGCCTTGTCCCGGATCTGCATTTGGAAGAGTTCCTCATCTCTGGTAGGCAACTTCTGGGTCATGGAGCTGAGTGGCAGCAGCAGGAGCAGCAACGGGCAGTGCAGCAGGAACATCCTACAGCAATGACAGGGAGCCTCACCTGAGAAGGGCTGCACCACACGGAGCAGCAGGAGCTGCCAGCACTTGTCCCACACCGGTGGGTGAGACTATGGCAAAGCACAGGACTGTTGGTGATTCAGGTAGCTGCAAACTCCCGTGGGCTGATTTACTGCATATCTACAGCTACGCCGCATGCACTTTGTGTTTTGACAGCACCTTCACTGTGCTGCTGCACAAGCCCTAGGAGCACAGACTGTAAGGGCTAAGCTCACATCATCACAGTGATGAGCGTGAGATTTCGCTGTCTCAAACTGTCTCTGAAAGCAAGCCTGCATTCTGGCTGCAAATCTGTATCTCTCCCTGTCACTAACAAACAGCAAAAGCCTTCCAGACACTTTGGTAGAGCTACAGTTTGATGTTTTGCCATAGCAGAAATACTGCTTGCTGGACATGAGGGCTGGAGCAAGCACATAGCAGATGGAGAGTACAACGGCTTCACTTTCTAAGAGATTCTGGTTGGGCTTCCAACAATTCTTTGCAAAGTAAATATTTCCAGTGAAATTGTTCTTTGTAAAAATAGCAAATTAGGAAAACATTGGATATAAACCCACACATATTCAAAGCACACTGGTATTAGCATGCAATTCAGCAGGGTTTAATCCTCAAGCCTGATGGGAATTGCAAAACACAAAAGCAGAGAATCCTTTACAAATTGGGCACAATAATTCATAATCTCAGCCTTTCATTATTATGTCTACAACTAGGTCAGTAATGACTACCCTAACATATACAGTGAGACAAGCTGGAAATCTCCTTTCAGTACAGTAAATGATCTCATATATAATGGCTCTGGTTTGGGGTGGGTGAGTGGGGGGAAACAAAACTCATTTCTGGTAGGAGCATGGCAAGTTTGAATTAGAACAATTTAAATTATAACATCTGTTAAAATTAGAAAAAGAGGTTTAGGCTATTCCCTAAACTGCACTAGTCACTGGCTTTAGGGAGAAGCACAATACAAAGCTGAGCTGCAGGAACAGTTTTTATCTTCTCATTACTTGGCTGACTATGGCTTTTTAAACAAACTTTCTTTCTACCTTTAACATCAGATCCGCTCTTGAATCATAGAGTCATAGACTCAGCCAGGTTGGAAGAGACCTCCAAGATCATCCAGTCCAACCTAGCACCCAGCCCCATCCAGCCAACTAGACCATGGCACTGAGTGCCTCATCCAGTCTTTTCTTGAAGACCTCAAGGGGCAGTGCCTCCACCACCTCCCTGGGCAGCCCATTCCAATGCCAATCACTCTCTCTGGCAACAACTTCCTCCTAACATCCAGCCTATACCTACCCCGGCACAACTTGAGACTGTGTCCCCTTGTTCTATTGCTGGTTGCCTGGGAGAAGAGGCCAACCCCCACCTGGCTACAATGTCCCTTCAGGTAGTTGTAGACTACCTGAAGTTGAGATTGTTTGGAGTCTTTTCCCCTCCATTTGACCTTTCCTTAATATTTTATGTAAAACTGGCAAACAAAGCTCCTTGAGAAGTGGCATGATGTAGTCTAAGCCATAACAAAATTGCTCTTCCCGTTCAAGCACTTCATCAAAGTATCAATAGGCACCCCTCAGCAGCCTTCTCCTTCCCCATCCCATGGCTTCACCTTCCAAAAACCCCAAAGGAATGATGCAGTCTTGGCGTGGCACCCTCTTCCCCAGCCTCTGGGGGCTTTCAGCATGACCCACTCCCACAGCCCCAAAATCCCTACCTGCCCCTTACTGTTCTCCCCTTCACAAAGGCAGGTGGTGAGCAGCTCATCAGTCTCTGTCCCTCCCATCATTACCACATCCCTGCCAAAGCTCACTGTGTGCACCAGCAGCCCTAGTGCAGGAATTTGCTGCCAGTAGCAAAAGCTCTCATCTTTTTTCACCTCCAAGCTCCTGACAAAATCTTCACATATCCCACTGCCCACTGCCTCTAGCTCCCCTTCACTGTGTCCTGCAGTCCATCCTGCTCCCAGCACGGCTAAACAGCCATCCATGTGCAGGACAGCAGATCCCCTGGCACCAGAAAGGCCTGTAGAGGACTAATTTTGTCCTCATATTGTTTCTTCTACCTCTTAACATCACTGCCATTTAATTGCTCCTTCCAGCAATGGTGCAGGTCCCCCCAACTCAGCCCCTTCCCTCTCTTCTCTTCTCTTCCTCATTACCTCAGCGCATTCCTGCTCCTCTTTCTACTATTTTCTCCAATGTGTGCTGTCCAGCTCAGTCCCTGTCCTTTATCTTTCTATTTTCCCATTGAAACAAGTGATGCAAGACAGAAAACATGTTACCAAAGTGTCCATGAGCCACACATGACAGGTTCTAAAAACTCTCACCAGGATGCAGTTTTATCTTCACTTCCTTCCACTCAAGCCTTCCCTCACACTCAGGGCTGCTTCACATTCCTTGGCTTTCTCCCTCCCTGGCCTGCCACACAGTCCTCTTTTTGAAGCCAGATCCTCCCTGTCCTGAGTGGAAAACCATGGGAAAGATGAAAATGAATGCTCAAGGTTCACCTTTTACCTGGCAGAAGTGTCCCTGTGATCATGTCCCTAGCGAGCACGGAGACCACGGAGGAGCTCCATATTCCCTGCAAGCCAACAGCAAACATGCTGGGGACCCCCTGGCCCTACCATCTTGGCACAAAGCCCTGCCTGCGCTGGAGGCACTGAAAGCTGGTTTGCAGTTGGAGAAGGCTGTGCCCTTATGTATTCGGTGATAACTTGGCAACACAGGGCTGTTTGCAAGGCTTGTAATGCTTCATCTGCAGCACTCACAGGTCTCAAATTGTGCCTTCATTGTTTGGGATGTTTTAACAACAGGTTACTGCAGTGGTCTGCCCTACAGAAGGGAAAGGAGTACTTAGAGTTAAATCCTGATTTAGCTTTCACAGAATTTGTCAAAATTCATCCCAGCCAAGACCTGACTCAGCTTTTGATGACAACAGACATATCTCCTCAAATTCAGACAGAAGTGTTGCTACTTATCAGCAAAGTTAACGACATTAGACCTTTTGAAGCAAAGATCCTAAGTCAAAGTACTTGCTGACCTGAGTTGCTCAAGTCAGCAGAACCCTTCTCTCACACAAAGCAGGATGCTTTGTGTGCTTTGTGTGCTCTCACATGCTGTTTATTGATTTTTCAAGTATTATCGTTGGCCAACAGGGAAGAAATTCTTTCCAACTCAATCACAACGGTTAGAGCATGTTGTTTGGTTAGGTAAGAAACTCTGACGCCTCCTGCAGACAGCGTCCTCCATGCGAACCCCTTGCAACTGCAGTCATGGATATTCCCACAGCCAATTCCAGTGCAATGCAACTTCTGTTAAAATAAATAGATTTCAATTATAGGACTACACAGGCTAAGCTTCACTGAAATAATTTTACCAGCTAATTCACTTTTAAAAAGCCTGTAGACAGTGTTTCTGTCCTGTTAACAACTGCGGTGTGGCAACGAGGTACAGATTTGTCTCAGACTTCTTTATCTAATCATGTAAGCATTTTGGCTTAAAAATAACTTCAAAAGACACATCAAAGGTAGTTCTGTGATCCCTGGGCAGGCTGGGCAGGCAGCACCAGCCCATCCAATAGTTTGAAAAGTTGTCAACTGCTACTAAAGTAAGAAAAGTTTTATTATCTTTGTTCCTGTACAAGCAAATAGGATTTGAAGCGTTTTCATTTTCACACAATCTTAGAGACTTAGGATGGGCCAAATTTTCATGCACAACAGTTAGGAAAGTGAGATACCTCATCAGCAAAGAGGCACCCAAAACTCACTCACAGTTTCTGGAACCCATGCTGTCAGTGTCACACCACCCTTTCACACCAGTTAATAAACAGATTTTACTTTCTGCAGCACATTCATTATAATTTGGCAGAGTTTTAGGCTAATTCCTCTATAGTTTAACTCATGCAGAACACCAAGAGGAAAGCAACAAAAAGCACTTATTCCACGGTTCTTTCTGGGCAAGCTCATTGCCGGGCAATGACTTTCTCTGAGAGAGTCCCTCAGCAAATGCACTTGCTAGATGTGAGCATGTGAATTCAGGCTCTCCCACCCAGCCCTCGGAAATCCCCAACAAACAGTTTTCTTGTCTCAATGTGCCACACTCTGAGACAGTTTCATTTGCAGAAGTCAGGTATAGCTGAGACTTATGCACTGCACTGTAAAGCCTTACAAATTGCCTGAAATACATTCTGTGATTTTTTATTCTCCAGACTGTGCCACCTCCTAAATGCCTTTTATTCCCTTTTCTACAAGTTCCTCTTGTTTTCTTTTCTTTTAAACTCTGAGTCAATATTTTATTGATATATTCCTGCTGACTGGAGGGATTTGCCTGCTGTTTATCACTGAATTTAAGAGAGTGCCAAAATAAACAGTCCAAAGTGAAATAATAAGCACCGGTTTCCTTCTCCAGGATTGCAAAAGTGCCCTCTAATGGCCCATCTTTACCTCTCGCTTTTTCCCAAACTCTAAACCGAGCCTTAAACCTGGGTCTTTAGGTAAACCTGCTGCCCTGTCGCCTTAGGCAAGGCTGCTGCTGGCCGTGGCGTAAGGAGCAGGGGCAGAGTGGTGGGTATAGGCAAAGCTGGCACCACTGGTCAAGACACCAACTTTCCCAGCATTGCCAGAGCGAAGGAAAATCCCAGGCAGCAGCCAGGAACACAAAAAGGTAGAAACCCACCACAGCTTGGAGGGTCCAGTATGGCACATGCAGACACCAGCAGCAATAGGCCAGCACAAAAAGCAACACCAGAAAACACCCTTGAGAAAATAATGACTTGTTGTGTGTTCTTCCATTTCTAAAAGAAAGGAGAAAAAAGGCTTATTTTTGCTTTTTTCTCCTCTTTTTCTGTTCACATTTGTCAACTGACCCACTTAAGGCATCCAGGCTGTGAGCAGGGACCATCCAAGGGGTCCCCATCTCCTCCCAGGTAGGGCTGGCTGCTCCCAGCTCACCTTCCAGCTGGATGGGGCCACCCACGTTTTGCCTGCTGGCTCCCAGGACACCCAGCCCCGAGAAAGGCTGAGTGATGTCAGGGCAGCAGCGGTCATACAATCCTAGAATGCTTGGGGTTGGAAGGGACCTCTAAAGGTCATCCAGTTCAACCCCCATGCAGTGAGCAGGGACATCTTCAGCTAGATCAGGTTGCTCAGAGCCATGGTCATGGCAGCTGGCTGGGGTTTCTTTTCCTTTTAAACTGAGAAGCTACAGTCCTGTCCCAGGTGAGTAGCTCCTGGGCTGCACAAACACTCTAGTAGCAACAGCCACACCTTGGAAGAGGTTTACTTAATGAACCTATGTTTACTTAAATAGATCAACAGATGAAAAATGCAGGAGTGGAATATACATTAAACACCTCAACATTTACAACCTTGCCACAGGTTTGTGAGTGGGTTTTTTTATATCAGAAAGTATAAATAAACAAAAGCAGTGGTCTGGCCATTTTATAAATCTGAGCTATGAGCACAGACATGAAAATTATCATTAAATGGGATCACAGATATTATGATGATTACAATTTTCCAGTGATTTCCACTTGGGCAGTGAGCTTTGCCTGACCTTTCCAAATCTCACACATACAAGCCCTCTGTCCAGCCTTTAAGACCTTTGTGTAATGAACTTCATCTATAAAAAAGGCCTGCAAATATTAGGTGAACTGCAATTATAAACAGAAACAGCGAGGATAATGGGATTTGCAACTGGCTTAGGTTCTGAGTCGAGACATCAATTAGCTAGAGCTGCAGCAGCACCTCATGGGCTCTTCCTGCAGGCCATGCAATCAGCAGGGTGGGCACATGCTCAAACAAAGTCAGAAACAGGCGGCCCTGGGGCCTGGTAAAATCACCCCATTTTTGATTTTGCTGATCAAGCCTACAGTATTTTCTCTCTGCCTCAAGCAAGTCATTTTTTTCCATCAAAATATAGCAGTTGCACAGCATGTACCCCACGACATATCAGAGACTCCCTGCCACACAGATCCCACCCAGCAAGCTGAGAATCCATTCTGTTTGGCTGCGTGGGATCAAAGCAGCCACGGCCTCCTGTTTGGGTTTTGCTGTGGGTTTGTTCCACACACAGACACGCACCCACAGGAAGGCTCAAAGCCATCAGGCATACCCAGGCTCTGCAAAAAGGCAGCAAGAGTACTGGATTCACCACCTGCAGTGCCACTACTACTCACAAGTCATCTTCCGCTGCCTTGATCTGTGGAAATCAGTTGCTTTAATTCTCAGCTGTCTGCAGGTCACAGTGACCTGTAAAGGATTTATCATAACAAAACAAAAGAAAAGGTCTGATTTTACTTGAAGTAAATGCATCTGGAATAAATAAACTCTAATGTTTAATTACAGAGAGTGGAAAGAGTACGACTCTAATTTAGTGAGGATAATTTCAAGGCACTGCCTGCCACAGTGCTTTTGTGTTACATTTCTTCTCTTTTATTGTATGGATGGGTAACTTTTTTCCTCCTTATGACCTATTTTTAAATGGGCATGTTGGGGGGGGGTTCATGGTTGTTTACATTACCCATGCTGCATCTCATAAGAAGTCTGTAGATTTACTGATGTGATTTAAATCCAGATTTAGAAATAAAAGGGCACTGTGTGACTTCTTTGACACATTGTAAGAACGCCGCATGTAAAGAGGCTGTGAGCTTTTCCATTATCCACTGCATTGCCAGAGATATTGAACACAAATATATGCACCTCAGCACACAGAGTTATCACCTCTGTCGAGTTTCACAGCACCTCCCAATTCTGATTGTAGTACAATTACTTATTCTTAATGTGCAAACAAGGAAAAAGAATGTCTTGGAAATTCTAGGTATTTACAGGCAACTGCTTGGGTTGTTTGTTTAAGGGGAGACCAGGGGGGAAAAGTGAAGGCTTGCCATTTAATGCTCACTACTCCCTAAAGGATCTGGAAAATGTTTGGTATGCTTTTCATTTGGCTTTGGGGTTGTTTTTTAAAAGCAGCACTCCTGAAAACTTTTGTTGCCTGGTGCCGCCACACAGGGCATGTGAGCCCGGCCAGGAGCTCAGCCTGCACAGCCCGAGTCAGCTGGAGACAAGCACCAGCCCAAAGCCTTTTCCTACAAGAGGACAAGGTGGGGACAAGAAACACAGCCCCCACAGGGGTGTGGGTGTATCGCTGCCTCTGTGGCTTTTAAAGAAGTCCTTCTGGGTAGCAGCGCAGCTGGACTGACGTGGCAGCTCCCGTTGGCAGGACTTGCTGTTACTGGGAAGGCAGGAGCATTTACAGACCTGTAATCCGTGGATTAAAGCTCCCCAAATGCGCATGGACACGATGGACTATAATGGTGCCTTTGAAGCATTTAGGGTCCACCGTGTCAATAATCTGTGGATTAACTGACCGCCTCTTGCAATTCCAATTCAACTCGGATTCTCCTTTGCTGAGGGTATTGTTCTAGCAAAGCAAGTCACAGTAGCATAGAGAAAATACACAAGTATGTGAAAACAAGAAGGCATGAAGAAATAAGGGTACAATTTCACTGAATCTTAATGGCAAAGAACTACAACTTAGGGGAGAGGTTAACTCTAAAGGGGGAACATAAAGTGTGGAGCTGTCTCAAATTAGATATGTTGAAAAGCAAACATACTCAGGGAGATATGGTATCAAAAATCAAATTTAACATGGACTATTTTGTTTCTGAACTGAGCCTTATTTGTTTTTCCACTTTAGTGGAAACAGATTCAACTCTGATTACATCGAAATCGCCATCCTGGAGCTGCTGATAGCTGGATGCTTCGAAAACCATCAGAGCCAGGCAATGCCATTTGGGACCCTCGAGGAAATGCCTCGTAGCTTTTCTTTTGTTTCATCAGAGACCACATACCAGCGCTTCTCTCCTTCACAGCCATCTCAGCCCATGCGACTCAGCGGTGAGTGTCAAAACCAAACAAACACTGAATACCCAGTGCCCTCTGTTACAATGCTCACTTGTTCTCTTGTACTTCTCCTTGCAAGGGGATGGCAGCAACACAGGGAGAGGTGACCTGTTGGAGCACTGGGGTGGCAGCCAGCTGGTGGGGTTCACTCCCCTGTGTTGAGCTCTACTTCCCTTGGCTGCTGCAGCATGGGCTGGCCTGTGTCCTTACCATTGTCCCTGTCCATTCTCTCAGGCCCATACTAAATCCTCAGGTGGCTGGATGTCATTCCTAGAGAGAGCAAGCACCACGGGACAGGTGTCAGACACCCAACTCAGAGAAGGGGGATTTTTCCCATAGTGTCAGCAGGGGTTGAGCCCCAGTAGGATAAATAAGATAAGGCAAAGAAATCTTACTTTGCACAACTCCAGGCCATGTAAGATAAGCAAACCTGAATGCCATGCAGCTGTACCACAAATCTTTCATCACAAGATCTGGAGGTGTTTTATAACAGAGAATAATTACTATCCCCCTGTTACAAGCAATAAAAGTGGGGCAGTGACTTTCCTTGTTCAGGGAAATCCCAATATAATCCCTTCCTTTAATCACAAAACAATAGCCACTTTACTCAGCCAAGTCGTTCTGCCTTCAGCACAGCTCTCTGGGTGTATGTTACTGTCTCTCTGTAATGAATTTCAGCAAGAGGATTAGCAGGGAGGAACATATGAACAATTACAAATTACAACCAACACAAGCACGTTGGTGTTTGGTACAGAGTTCCCTACTGCTTCTCAGGAACACTTCTGAATGGCGTTATGAGACAGTTTCCTTGCAAAAACCCACCAGGGACAGAGATGGCTAAAGTGTCAGGCTATGATAAAGAGCAGAAGCAGAAGTGGGGCCCATACAGCCTACCATCACATCCTCAAACTGCCAGGGCTTACAACTGGAGGTCAGAAAGATCTTTGGAAAGTGCTAAAACATAAACCCAAAGTCATTAAGTGCATTAACTTCCACAGGAGCTAAAGTTGCTTGAGCCACTCTTAGGTCTGGGGAATACTTCTCTCACCTGGCAGCTGACCACAGCCAACGAGGTGTTTGCTAAAGGGGAGAAAACAAGGAGCTGGTGCAGAGCAGGGGGCTGTGGGAGAGGCAGCGACAAGGAAGGGGTGGCAAGTCACCAGTGTAACTCACAAGGCAGGAGCAGAGGAAGCCAAACCTCTGGCGGCTCCAGCAGCAACTGGGAGCTCTGTTTTGTGGAAAGCTGTGCTGTGAGCACGCTGGAATTGCTTATGTGCTTCTTGCTTTCTGCTTTTCAGTAGATGAGTGAAAAACGTGAAACTGCTGACTACTTTGAAACCCTTTTAAGCACAAAGAAGCCAAATACCTCCACTTCCATCAGACAGTTTTCAGCGTCACAACACCACACATACGTAGGATTATAAACCACAACCAGCCCAAGAACATCAATAATCACACCCACTGTCCCACCTCTACACACACAGTTTTCCTGCAACAGCTACTCATTTGCAGCTTTACCATTTCTTCCTTTCTATTGCCTGGAGTTTCTCCATGCTCCAGGCTAACCAGTAACAACCAGCAATGCCTCCAACAGCACAGAAAGTAACACCAGCAGCTCTCCAAAAAGCCCTCTGGCAGCTGGAGGACCAGACAACAGCTATTAGGATGCTCATGCCCAAGGTCTCCCACTCTCAGGGAAGCAACAGCATCCCAGCACTCCTGCCAGGACGGTGTGCACAATGGATTGCTGGGGCTGAGTATATCTTGGAGCAAGGACTCACACAGAAGCTGAGGCAAGCATTCAGCACCAAATGCAACAGTAAGGTTGTATTCAAGGCTTTTTTTCATTCCAGGAATGCTCATAGTTAACTAGATATAGGACAAGAACAAATAGCTATTTATATAAATGGGGGGGGGAAGTTCTGTTTTTTTCTGTCTTTTCCTATATTTTTTTCAATCTAATCCCTGTGTTGCATTTAGTTACACCTGAATCATGTCATCCTGATCCTCAGCAGATTTCAAAGATGCTCCGACTCTTTCTACTGAAGTGAGAGTCTAGCCCATACCACTTGTCACCACAGTAATACAAGTTGTGCTGGGCAGTGATCCCCCAACATTTCCTACTCCTTAATTATAATCAGAATCCAAAATTTCTCTGATTGAACTTACTGTCCAAAATCGGCTTCACTTCTAGTACCTGCCTTCAGTCTTAATGCATGCAAAGGAAACCTTAGGCCCTACAGATCCTTGACAAACTCTCAAGGTGTTCTCTCATAATGATTTGTTACATATTGCAGTAATTTACAGATGTTGTGTCTCATATTCCCTAGTTGGAAAAGGGTTGCTGAAAATATGTAAACATTTGTCAAGTGTTTGAAAATGGAAAGTATCAAATGTAGTGCTGAAGATATTGATATTTACATATTTCTACCAGTGTGCTGGACCTTAGAGCTGGCAGATTTCAGCCACTGTTGCAGCAGCTAAGACTTACCAAGCCCCAGTGTAGATACTGTCCCCCATGCTGATTCCCACCATCTCTAGGAAGCAGCACACACCATTTCTGAGTCACATTACTCACTCTGGTGACTTCTGCAGAGGCTTTGGTGGCTGAGAACACAGTCTGGCCCATCACAAGTGAATCACAGGAAGGACAATCAGCTTCATCACTTCACTGTGTCATTCAGAAAACCACCTCTTTGGCATGCTCACTTCTGCACGCTATGTGAACAGGAATGTGTGGTAGTTTGAGAAAAAGCAGAAATACTCACGCTGGCTAAATTTTGCCTACTCACTCTGCTTTTAAAACGACACAAATTCCTGCAGAGGGCAGCTCGGTAAGTTAATGTAAGTGGTTGATGAGTGACTCTGGATTCCTCAGAGAAGCTGCCTGTGGTCATCTCCCATGGTGCCTGACACTTCCTACCACCTCCAGACAAAATCTGAATTTCTGCTTCTCCCACTGACCTGGACCCATGGATGGAGGCTCCAGCACCCATCTCGAATTCTCCTACTAGTCACTGGGACATATGAACAGCACTGAGCATGCTCTATGCTCGTGAGAAAAGGGGGATCCTTGCAGGAGAAAAGCACCTCTGTGGTGCACAATGGCTCCCGAGGTTAGTCAAGGCTGTGGCAGAAGTAGACAAAAGATTTGGGACAAGCATGGCCAGGCATTGGAGCAGCTATAGACCCATGCAGCACACATGCTCACACTGAGCCACATGCAGAGCACAGCTCACCCAGGATCACTCAACGTCTCCAGGGCCTAGAAGTTGTGTGACAGAGAAAGGATCTATCTTCAAAGAGCAAACCGGTATGTGCCAGGGTAGGTGTAGGCTGGATATTAGGAAGAAGTTCTTCACAGAGAGAGTGATTGGCATTGGAATGGGCTGCCCAGGGAGGTGGTGGAGGCACCGTCCCTGGGGGTCTTCAAAAAAAGACTGGATGAGGCACTTAGTGCCATGGTCTAGTTGATTGGTTAGGGCTGGGTGCTAGGTTGGACTAGATGATCTTGGAGGTCTCTTCCAACCTGGCTGATTCTATGATTCTATGGTGAAGCACAGCCACAGGCAGGCCTACAGTGACAGCTGACACATGCATCTGTTAGGTTACAGGAGAGCAGAAGTTCAACCACAGCTCACCAGTCACAAAGAAGCAGGACAGAATGTGTTTGGGAGCTGCCAGTCTTCAAGATGGCTTCCTAACACTTTCTGAGTTTTCTAAGCATTGGACTTCTACATGATCAGGCTGGAAAGCCTTTCCTGGGTGTGAAAAGATGAGAAGATGGGTGCTCTGAAGGGACGTGCTGCAAGAGCTTCGAACCTGCCAGGGTCAGCTGCAGAGCTGTGTTAAAAGACCTCAAAAACCAGATTATCAAAGGGTCAGCTTCAGCTTCACTCTTCTGCTTGGTCACTGTTTATTTGTGCAGGCTAGCAGGTGAAAGGTTAGTCCTTTATCTGGTTACTGCCAACAAAAGCAGAGGGAACACATACGGGCAGACAGGTCAGACAGTCATGGGTGAGCGAACATCCAAACAACTCCAAAACCTTCAGGCCTTCTTATGGCAACCATACATCCCTGGGTGACAGCAGGGGAAAGAAGTGAGAAGGCAGCAAAAGAAAGAAGGGAAAATAAAGGGATTCCTGTATTCAGAGATGGCTGGAACATGTTAAGGACATTTCTTTTCCCAAAAGCTAAAGATGTGGTGACAGCTGCAGTGTGGGACCTAGCACTGCTTTCTGAGGGGATCCCTTCACTAGCGACTGCAAACAGCTGCAAGATCCTTGGGTGAAAGTTACTGCTAAAGGACAAAAAGTCATTTCAACATCACTGCTCACTGTAAAAGACAACAGCCTCCAAGTTCAAGAAAATGTGTCTGCTTGTTGGTGCTTTGTTCCTTCAAGGCATTCCAGCAGGTCCAAGAGGTTGGGACCAGGGCCGAGTGAGGAGCTCTGCCCACAGGGTTGATGTCTCTGTGTCCCACTTCACTCTCCACGTGGACATTTTGCCAAGGGCTACAAGTTAAGGTCTGCTCAGACCCCAGCTGATCAAAATTCCACAGAGCCTGCAGTGCTGAGTGGGGACAACCATGAGTCTAGCAAGCAAAAGGCTGACCCAGAAGCACTTCTGGGCCTTCTGGAAGAACATCTTGCTGACACATAGAAATCTTGCCTTTTTTTTTTTTTGAGTTAAAGCCCTAACTGCCTGAAGTTTCTTATAAGCACCTTGCAACTCCTTCTTCTTAAATGAGCAGGAATTAGAACACATTGTCAACGAACCTGGCACATTTCTTTCCTTGAGCCTGCCGCCCTGCTACCACACACTTACAAAAGATGTCTCATATTCTTGTTTTAATACACATTCTTCATTTAAATGTTAAAGTAAGCTAGACTTGCTCACACGATCTGAAAGGGTCTTAAAACCTACTTATTTTTCCTTTATTTTTTTTAAAACTATTGTACTGTAACAGGATTATAAAAGTTTTAATTGACTGACTTGAAATCTTCCTTGCAAAATTGTAACTTCAATACCCCCTGGGACCATTAGGGTTTTATTCATTATTTCTTATTACTGAAAAATCATTTTTAGAGAGCCCCCAGGGTCTTCCCCAAATAAGAATAAGATCCTGTTAGTCCTACAAATCATACTCAAGTAATTCTTTCCCAGGAGGAAAATTCTGTGGGGAATTAAATGCAGATTTAGCAGCCAAAAGAAGAGAAATAATGGGGACTAGAATTTGTTAACACTGTGCACTGATGTTTTCCTTTGCATCCAGAGACCAGCTGACAGCTCTGAGACACTTGGCTTTCCCACATCACCATCATCCTGATCTGTAAACTGATTAATTTGCATCAGGTTTCTGGATTTCAAACTGCCGAGGCACATTTAGACTGTTTGACTACAAACAAATTAGCTGCAAATCTGCTGCACCTAAACAAAGTAGCAAGAAAGAGAGAGATATCATTTCTTCACCATGTCCTTGTTGCTTTGTCAAAAACACTTCCCCTGTTTAATAATCCCTGCAGACACGTGTGAGGAACCTGCCATCCCACCTCCCCACCAGCCTTTGCAGCAGGACTGGCAGCTGGCCTAGCACTGCTCTATTTTGGTACTGATCAAGTTAAAAGTGAAAAAGATTAAAAGCACATTTTCCTCACATCCTAATAAAGTTTCGACCCCTTTAAAGTTACTTTTTCCTTAAATAAAAAGCAATACATTCAATTAGGTGAACAATGCTTCCCTCCCCCCGTAAATCACAGGGGAAGTGTTAGCCTCGGTGGTGTGTCACGTTGTGAGCGTGCGAGGGTCACGCTGGAGGGGCACTCATATCCGGACCCGAGGAGGGGGGAACGAAGTAAGAAAGATAAATTATTGCCTTTTGTTTTTCAGATTTCCAGGTGCTTGCACTAAGTACCCACTGCTCCTTATCTCAGCTGTCACACAAGCAACAAACATCTTTGCAGCTACTGAATGTAATTACTTTCAAAACAGAGCGATCCCAAGTCAGGCCAAAACCTCAACAGCCCCACGTGTTCCTGAGCAATCCGTGAGAAACGCTGAAAATGCTGTAGCCAGCTGAGCACTCACCCCTGCCTGGGTGGAAGGACACAGCCCACCGAAGGATGCTCGGTGCAGGGCTCGCCTACGTCCTTCTGGTTACCGAGGCACGTTTTTGTTTATCGAAGCAGATGCAGACCAGAAGCTAGGTTCTCAGACCACTCCTGCTGCTGATTACTCCAGCAGCATTTAAACCCCATCCTGTAAAATGTCCCCCAGCAGGTCACCACATTTGCAGTGAAGCTATAGTATCATCTATCTCGCACATCAACTGGAAGAGGCAACACTTTGCCTGCTTCTGACGTGTCCCACACGACCAACATGCTCCCCAGGGTACAATCAAAGCCATCTTAGGCAGTCACAAGACTCTGGTCTGGTTCCTGTTACAGCTCTGTGGTCACATTTATCGCTCTCCTGTTCAGTGGGTGTCCTTGCATACTGCAAATTAGAAAATTAATTCTGAAAGGACAAACGTCTTATTCTTATTTACTCCCTCCTTCTTCATTTGTTTCCAGCTTTAAGCACATTCTCCTGGAGTTATGATTTATTACCCTGACCTACTTCCCAATTTAAGGGCAAATACTTCCTCTCCTAATGACATCTTGTTGAAGTTTCCAAACATACCATCTCCTCGGCCTTCAAAGCTCCTTCCATCCATCCATTAGCGTTAGGCTTATCTCAGTCATTTTCTCAGGCAGAACCTAGCCCTGCCTGATCTAACCAAGACTGCTGTCGAAGCAGCAGAGTATTCTCAGTCACGATGGAAAACAAAGAGCGGGGAACGTGGATTCCGTACTCTGCCTTTTCTCCAAGGCAATGCTCATGCACTGCACTGCACTGCTTGCTATTTACCAGGCAAGCTCAAGCAATACCTCAGCCCCTTCCCAGTGGTCTTACCTAAGATATTCTCTATCCCTTAATTCTGATGTGTTCTCCTTTCACTCCTGCCTGTACAGTGACATCAAAATACAGAGCTCAACAGCGTTTGGGTTCTCCCTAAGCAAGGTAAACATTAGTCTTATGGGCAATCTATACACTCCCACACAAGCTTCTATTCCAAAGACATATTGATATATAATGAGTTGAGGTTATCACCCTCAGCTCTGGGCATTCCCACCAGCATGTACACCCTTTGTAAGGGGTGGTAAACTTGTTTTCTGACATGGTGAAGGAGGCTTTTCCCCTTCTCTCCTTAAGCCAGTCCTACCCTTCTCTGCAGCATTTTATCATCAAACAGAAAAAGAAAGCAGAAGTCGATCCATTATTTTAACTGGCTAACAGTGGTTGAACAGGTAGCCCAGTGCAGCTATACAGTCTTCCACACTAATAACATCAGGCCCCTCGCATGCACTGAACAAGGAACGTGCAGTTTTCATTAGACTGCCCTTAACGCAGAAAACGTGCACGTTCGGCGAGGCCGAATAAAAACTGCCATTGCTGCTGTGTCCATCGCTACAGATAAGTACATCTGCCTCCTGCAAGAGCAAGCCAGGGGCTGAAAAGATAAAACACCCACTTAGGAAAGGAAAATAAAACCAGCGCTAGAGAGATGTGAGACATAGGAGGACGACTGAAACAGCCCCTTGCAAATAGTGAAGTAATGGGCTTAGAGTTTTATTATTCATATAAAGTGTAGTGACTTCAAAATGAACGTGAAGCCAAACAAGCGTTGTGATCCCACTAAAATCTGTGCTGTAACTGTAGCCAGTACCCAGATGTTCTGTGGTAAAATCTGCCTCTTTGCTGCATAAAAGCACCACGTACCCTGACGTACAGTCCTGGCTTGCCTTTATCCAAACCTACTTAGATTCTGGATTATTTTTCTAGCAATCTTTTAAACTGCCATGGGAAGCATAAAAGGTGGTCTCCTACAAGACCTCTTGGTACCAGCTCGAAAACAGCCATTTGCAGAGATAAATCAGGATTTCTCTTTAATAAACTGTTTATTACCAGCCTTTCGGAACATAAATTATAGAAGGAAAAGCAGGGTCTGAGTTTAATAAACATCTCATCTTTTTATATATTTTAAAGCAGAAGACTCTGGCACACTTCAGAGTGAAACGTCCAGCAAACAGGCTCCATCCACCCCTACTGAAGCCATGGAATGAGGGGCGGAAGGCCACCACATAGCTAGAAACTGGAAACCACATTACACAGCCAAGGTAAGCCCCTGCTCCCCTGGCACCATTAACCCACCCATCACTAGCTTTGCTCTCAGGGCACCTCCAGAAAGGGGTTTTATCCTTTCATATTCTAGACAATTCTAAAGTGAACAAGTCTTAGGTGGGCAAACCTTCAAAGGAAGACAAAGCAGACTTGAAGGCTTCTGCCTCTACATACAGTTTTGGCATACGAGCTCAGGACACTTTGGGTCAGCCTGGGATCTTATTGTGCTGGCCGGGTGCTGAAGGAGGCCCAGGGCTCCAATAAGCAGGTTATGGTACAAGCGGAGTCCTGGCACCAGACCCTGCCTGTGCCACCGCGTCCCCAGCCCAGCTCAGGAAGAGAGGCATGCTGGGAAAACCACAGCAGATGAGCTGGAGCTGCGTGCCGGGAGCTTTAAACATCGGATGAACGCCGGCTATGTGGCGAAGGCATTTGAGCCGAACAGGGAAGGCAACATAGGCGCTACGTGATTTTGAACAGCTTGCTTGACAGTTTGCACCATATTGTATTTATAAACATTGGGGAAACCGAAATGCTTCTCCTTGGTATTTCCGAAGCAGACATCCACAACAACAGCACAGGCGCGCAGGCGATCCTACGCAGCTCTGCCTCACCTCCGTGACAACCTTCTTCTAATTAAAAAAAGGGGGCCCTACTAACCTCTGAGGGCTCAGCATCCCACATGGCCTTCGAATCCCCTCCTAACTCATGCATCTGATCTATGAACTTCCCCAGGAGTGTGAAGTAACCTGCTGGAGGATGACGGCAGCAGCACGTCACGCATGTGCCACCACCAGCCAAGGAACAGCTGGCTCTACTCACACAGCACAGTCCCTGGGTGAGTGCAGGACACGGGCGTTGTGTCACCTCGCTGGAGGGGCTGCGGTGACACGCACAGCACCCAGATGCCACAGCAGTATAATCAATGGGCTTTCTGTCCGGGCTGTGCAGTATCAAGGACAGTACGATGCACCCACAGTCCTCACAACAGAAATGTGACGTGGCTGAGGGCATTTTTCAGACGTATTATAAAGTTCTTTGCAATTAAGAGGGGCTCATTATCTGCTGATACTCAAAGTGCAGAAGGAAGCAGACATCATTCTCCTCACAGGATAAAACACAGCCATGGGACTCAAAATACATCCATGCAGTACTAACACACAGTGCACTTTTCTGCTTCATCACATATTTTAATGGTTCAACTAGAACACAGAAATCTTTCAACATTTTAAGAAGTGCTCTCCTCCTCCAAATACTAACAAGTTTCACATTCTAGCCATTACTCTAAGTACTCACAGAGACTTTCAGTGGTACTAGAAAATTTACCTGGGCAGCTCTCCTCTTGCAGGTATGTAGCTTGCTATAAGGTAGGAGAGCGAGGCCAGGAGGATGAGGCATTCCTGACAAGAAGCAATCCAAAATGCCATTCCTAAAATAGCTAAGAATCTGCAGCTTTCCAAGTAAGCTGAACAGAATCACTAAGTTTTTCTCGGCCAAGGGTGCTGACGATGTCTAACACCAAGCACTGTTTTTACAGAAACCAGGTTATGGCCAAGCCAGCACTCCTAAGCCAGGGTCACCAGCCTATAAATCACCCACCACCAGTTGCCTAGGGAAGAATTCACCCTCGGATTGCTCTCTTCCAATTTTACACAGATACAACTCCACCAGCTCAACCAAGGTGCAACTAGGCTAAAAAGCCATCGTAAGACAGTGCTGGATAAGGCTGCCAATGTAGCCTAACTGTAGGATGCTCCGATGGAGAGACGGTACCACACTTGTATCTGGTCACAAACAGCTATCTGGGGCCAGGGAGTTCAGTGGATTTATGCTGGGAACCTTGCCTCCTGCAGCTCTGTCAGACTGTGACAGTGATGCTGTCTAAATGCTCTAATTAAAGATTGCAACTAGATGCTAACCAGATCCTTTGGTAGGGAGGGAAGGTGCAAGGGAGCCTGTAAGCTTCACAACCCGCTCTCTGAAACCAACCTCACAAGGACTGCCTCATTAAGGTAGGTGCCCACCGAGTCAATTTCCAGAGCTGCCCTGGGCAGCACTGACACAGACCAGATCACGCTCATCTCGGGCTCCAGTGTGAGACAAGCAGGGCACGTTACCACTCAACTGTTAAATACATCCAGAACAGACTGCCCAGAGAACCGCTGCTTTTCAATAATCTGTATTGGCCCTTAACTGTGAAGGTTTAAATACATAAAAGTTGTATCTGCAAGTGATTAAACCAGGATTTCCAGCCATTGTCTCTGCACTGTAGAAATAAAAGCACCACCCGAGCAGCACATAGCAAATCTCGGCAAACGCATCCCACCACTGAGTTTTCCATGTTTTTTTTTTGGTAGCCACTTTTTTCTCTTTCCCCACAAGTGAAGAAAAAAAAAGATAATTCAGAACGTCTGATGCTGGTGAAGAGACACTGCCGGCCCGGCACACAGGCGCGCTGGGGGGCGAGCCGGGGCTCCTGGCGGCAGCCCGGGCTGCGGGGCACCGGGCGCGGCGGACTGAGAGAGGGCAAAAAGGGGGAGAAAAAGCTTCGAACCTCAAAAGAGAAGCGAGGAGGATCTGAGACACCGAGGTCCTGCCAGCAGCATCCTGCGAACAGGGCGCCGGAGCGGTGCAAGGGCTCGGCGCTGCGGCCGGAGCGATCGCGGCGGGGTAGCCGCGGGGTGCGGTGCGTCCCCAGCCCCGCTTCGGCCGAGGGTTTGCTTGGGGCCGGATAAGGGGCACCGCGTCTAGAACCCGCCACCCCGACAGGGCTGCCCCGCTCCCCCGGTGCCGGTGCCTTACCTTGCCGCGTCCCGTCCCATCCTGTCCAGTCGCTCCCGCGGAGGGAGGGGTTGTTGTTTGGGTTAAGGGGGGGCGGGTGTTTACCTAACCCCCGGCTTCGACAAGGACAGGCTGCAACAGGGACTGTCACGCACGTCCCTTCGCGCTTTATAGCCCCTTCCCCTCCCCACCCCTCCCTGAGGGGGTGAGGGGGGAAAAAGGAGGAAAAAGCAATTTAAAAAAAAAACAGGGCGAAAAGGAGCCGGGAGCCCCCCCGGGGCACTCGCCGCCGCCTGGGGTGAGGGCACGGCCACCCGGGAGAAGCGGCGGGGGACGGCTGAGCGCCAGGAAAAGTTTGCAGGAGGAGTGCGGAGCGGCGCGGAGGGGCGGCGCGGAGCGGCGGCGCGCCTCGCTGCAGCCGGCGGGGCGGGCGGGCAGAGGTGCCCCGCGGGCGCAGCCGCCCCGCCCCGCCACCGCGCAGCTCCGCGGAGGGGAGGGACAGCGGGGCGGGGGAGCCCCGATTTGGCGGTCCCTGGGGGGTCCTCCCACCGCGGCAGAGCCGCGCAGGGCAGCGGCTTTGTGCCGCGCTGGGTTTCGCTGCGAGGAGCTACTCAACATCCATCTTGGAAGTGTGATCCTGCCTGGAAGTCGGGACGGGGTGACTCGGGGAGACACTGAAAGAGGCGCTGGGCAGCGCTCCTCGCTTACCCTTCTCACGCAGCTGCTGCTTGAAGATTTGAGGGAACGCTGCTGTACATCCCAACAGCGATGGGCGCGGGAGAAAAGGGATTTCTGAAACCCGCCTGCAATTTCGCAGAGGGGTCTCGGAGCTGCATATGCGACCTCTCACCCTCTCCCTCGTCACCTTTTGATCACGGGCAGCTTTCAGGCTCGAGGACCGAGAGAGCTTGTTCTTACCATAATCTGGGAGCTGAAACGAAAAGGCAGAAGGAAGTACCCTCTGCCATTTAAGAACAGACTCCTCTCTTTTTTTTCTTTTTGGCGCATCAGCTGTAAAACCATCAAGTGCTACACAAACGTTAAAGAAGTTATCACCACTAGCAGCTGATGGGTAATTTCCCTGAAGGTGATTATTCCTTCCCTACTACTACAACAGATTTGGGAAGCAAAAATTAAAAGCTTTTTTTCTTTTTACTCCCCCCCCCCCCCCCCCCCCCCCCCCCCCTTTTTTTTTTTATTTTTGCAGGGCTGCCGAGCAAATCTAGCAGCAAAGCCTCAGGGGGGGGACGCAAACAGTCATATTCTGTAGGGTGATGATACGCTCCACTCTGTGAAGACACAAGCCCCAAAAGAGCTCCGGCCTTCAAGGACCTCTGCTAATTGCCGTTAGTTACTGCCACTTACCTCTGCTCTTGTTAGCTTGCAGGAGCAGCCGGGTTGCTCGTTGTGAGCCAGCCAGTACTGCCCGCGGCTCTGCTCAGAAACATGAGTTCACCAGAAGAAACCCCGGATTAAGGAAAAGAGCCCCATGGGAGCTCCCCTCCAGTTACCCTTGCTTTCATGTCCCTATTTTTAGATATTTCACAACTATATTTATAATTTTCAAATAGGTTTGAGGGTAGGAGTTTGGGGAGGGGAGGAAAGACACACACAGACGTTTAAGAAGCTTGAAATACCTGGTATTCACACACAGAATCCCGACTCCTTCCTTCCTTCCTAGAGGATCGTTTGCCTCCAACTGCAACACTTCGGTTAAAAAAACACTCCAGCAAACTACACGTGCTCCTCTTCTGCTGCAGAAGATACAGAGATTCAGTCATCCAGAAACGGGAGAGTCTGACTAAATAAGAAAGTCAACGTTAGAAAAGGAAACTCCGTGTGTTCTGATTGTTCTCCCCAAGTGTCTGGGTCATGCAGGAGAGGGACGTGCTCAGGTGAGGGCAGGCAGCTACCTTCGAGTACGACTGGTGGCACAACAGTGTTCTGTAAAGCCTGCACAAATGGCTGGCTCTGGTTTGAGGTCATTAGAGGTAAAATATTGCTACCCAGCCAAAGAGCTCTTGAGACTCTGCCTCACACACAGGCAAACAGATTATTTTTAACCCAAGGACAGTTTTAGTGCTATTGTTCTTAGAGGGTATTACTGTTTGTGATTTCAGGGGAAGCAAGATGACATCCCCAGGATATTATTTACTGAGGCATGTGAATACCCACTCACTGCCTACAGATAACTCTTTTTTGGATGCTGGCAGTTTTGCTTCTATCACAGCTGTAAATCTCTGTCATGATTTAAAGCACAGCACAGAGGGACTCCCAGACAGAGAAGCAGTTAAAACACTCACTGAGATTCGCCCTTCTCAGCATGTACACAATACAAAAATATCAAACCTGGCTATGGAAGGGGGACTTAGAATGAAATGATGAAAAGTTACGTGGATGCCTGGGAGCTGATTAAATGGAGATGAAACAATGAAAGCCCAAAGTATGGAAAATTCCTTTCAATCCATTTAACTGTCCCAGGTACTATCCCAGCACCTGGGAAATTGATACTGGAATTCTGCTCCCTGAATCCAGAGGGGATTCCTGTTTGTACAACTGTTACAGGAAGAGGTACCAGCCATGGCAGTGTACAGAAGTCTTTGACTGTAAAATGATGGGTTTATGCTGATGTGGGAAAACTGAGAAAGAGGGGGAAGATCTACAAACCTCTAAATGACTTGGCTCTGCACACTCATCTTCTTGTTTTGCCTTCTCAAAGGCTACTAGGGAACTGAGTTTCACCATCAAAAATGGGCATCCTAAATAGTGCTGAGATCCAAATCACTCCTTCTCATGCAGTTGCAACCTTTGTAGCTGTGGATCATTTACTTGGGGACTGAGACTGGTTTGACTTAAGTGAACACATATCAAAAATTTGGAGCATCTGTAATTGGATCACCAAGGCCACTGAGAACTGCCTGGATAACAGTTGTGCTCTTCATAGTTTCACTACGCTGGGAGACCCTGCTGGAGTGGATGGAGAGGTGCTACCAGCAAACAAGATGCATGTTATGTACTACAGAGAAAAAGGGGAGGAAATGTTTAATAAGCTCTCCGGCTTAATAAATCTTTCAGAAACAAAAATGGAAATGGGCAACTGGATATTCTAGCAGGAGAGAAAAGAGGGATAATTCATCATATAAATAATTCATGGCAAATTTCAGCACCCCATGCTGCAGCACATTTGGTATGGAGGACAGATGACACTATGTGTGCTTGCATGTCTGCTGCTTAATTGCGTGTATATATAATCGTTTTCAGCACAGTTATGAGGTTCTCATTGTGATGCAGAGCTGAAGAGCTGTTATCAGTAATCTATCGATTAACATGAGTTGCTAGGGAAAGGGTCTCATTTATTAACCTCAGAAACTGAGATGCTAAATCAGATTTCTCAATCAATTATGCCTCATAGCCCATGATGGGTTTTAGTCATGCAGCATCACACAGTGCTCACTCTCTCAGAAGAGGGCTGGGGTGGGCAGCAGAGGCCTCCAGAGGGTTCTTGGAAGCATCTGGCTCTATAGTTGCTGCTGCTTTCCCCAGCAGAGCAACACACAGATGCCCAGGTGGAGGCTGAGCAGCAACAGCTTGCAGGTAAGTGATAACACCAAAACCATTTGGTGTAAGCAGAAAGGCGAAGCTCCACCTTTCAGCAGATTTCAGCTCTGATGTTGCTTACTGGGTTTTGCTTGCCTGAGGCAGAGCCACAGGTTTCATCTGATTAAGAGGTCAACTTTCTCTTCTCCCCATTAGGCAGAAAGTTAGTGCTGCTTAAAGCACAGAGGTGAGGACCTTCCAGGGCTGGGCAAAGCAGGACCCTATAAGAATATCTTCCCCCGGTGTGCTACTATTTCAAGCACAGCCCGGGCAGACAGGCAAGAAGCAGCACGCCACCACCCAAAACCTGCAGCCTTCCCCACTGCAAAAGCAGCAGCTGGGCAGTGTGCAAATCCTGCAAGAGCTCTACCAGCTCCCTTTTCACCTCTGTTTTAGTTTCTTGTTTTAATAAGAGATGTTTTCTTTACCATATCTCGAGAAAAATCAAAAGCATGTGCAGCAGCTGGCATGCAGCTTGTGATTTAGGTCAGTATTTCTCCTTAAAAGTGCTGGTGGGAGAAGGACAAAACAAGACACCTCAGCAGCAGATTCTGGTTAATACACTTTCGTGACACCCTGTTACATGCCCTCCAGGCTTTACCCAGCTGCAGTGTAAAGGGACACATTGCCAGTGACCCCAAGAAATGACACATTTAGGCTGCCCTTAACTCATTACTTGCCTATTTTATCCAATTACATTTTATTTATTAAGCTAATCTTTAAAATCTTGTGGTGTTGACTGGTTTACACCTCCAGTACATTGTTTTTAATCCTACTGTTTTATGAACCAATGAACAAGACTTTTTGTTCCATCATCACGAAAATCAAATCCAAGTTGAAAATACAGTCCTACTGAATCCAGGAGCCAGCACTGGCATTTCCCATGTCACCACTGGAAAGCACCTGCTGTGAGACACTGCTGTAGCACTTGTTTTATTTTATCTAACTTGATATAATACTATAAAATCAGATTAAAGATGAATGATTTCACTGTAATATCCCAAATCTGCATGTGAAAAGTAACAGGCAGAGCTCTCACGCTCCAAGCATTATTTCTTAATCACAACTTTATTCTACCGAGAAATGAAAAGTGATTTCACGTCATTTAAATAATCTAATCTACTTTCCAGATAGAACTGTTAACTATCCATTGATTTCATCTCAAGTGCTCAACAGACTCCTTAAACTGATGCAAAATATCTATTCCTCTAATTAAAACAAATGAATTTAATAAAGGAGAAGGGGATGATAATTAGATGTGTAATGAAGTACAGGCTACTTTGATCTAGAACACACACTCTAATTCTTGTGTGACTAGGTGCTCCCACAGACACAGCCCAGACCTAAGTCCTTGTTATATTCCTGTCTTCAAAGAAGAATTGTTCAGACATGTCACTGCAAAGTGTTTATTCATGTCACTCTTTCGATCACTCACACAATGGAGTGAGAAATTCTTTCCTTGGAAACAAGAATCAGCTGTTCAAAGTTTAAAACCAAACACTAACCTTTTTCTCTAGAATTAACGTTTCTCATGTCCCACACTTCAGCTATACAGACAGCTTATGCACTCACATGGCCAAACAGAACACTCTGCTCCTCATAAAACTTCACTGCAAAAGCAATACTTGCAATTAAGGCCAATTTGAGGACTGTGGAAGTACTTACCTGTGAAACACAAAAGATGGCAGCTTACATGGCAGAAAATTAGAACAAGTTTGAAGAACAAATTTTTGGGTTTATCTGATGACAACGGAGAAGGATTTGCCTTCACATCAGGCAAGCAAGGGGAGTCTGTAGTGTCCTAATTCCTTCCAGGCCACTGGAAAAAGCACAGCATCAACCTCCTCCTTAATCTCTTCTTCTTCTTCCCTTAAGGTGAAGATCAGCTTTTGATATCCTCAGCTCCCACTTTCAAACTGTGACTTCTTCCTTTTTGGTTAACCAACAAGAAGAAGAAGAAAAAAAAATTACAAACTCTGCAGAAACACCCACATCACCCTTATGACATCATCCTTCCCTCAGGATTTGCCCATAAGATCCTTAGGTGAGTGTAACATGAAGATGCTCAGAATTCTTAGCATTTTTGTACAGTGAGGGCACATGAGGTTGCTGTGTGCAGCAGGCATGGTGCTCTCGTGATCAAATACCCCCAAGACAGCCTTGCCCCATGTTACTGTGTGTATTTAGCCAGAGACATGCACAATTCCTAGGAAATCAGAATATGCAAATTTACTTAATAGACAGAAAACACTGAGCAAAAGGGAGATTATCAGTCACTGACCAGATGACTTTTGCTGGGAGAATCCAAAATATATCAAGGCTAAGATTTGATTCCTCATAATTGCTGATAAGGGCCAAGAAGGAAATTAACTCTTCTCCTTCCTCCTCTGAGGTGTTCCAGGTTACAACTTTTTCCATTATCAATGCCTGCACTACAGGCTGTAACAACACAAGAAGAGGTTACATTAAGCATGGTGCAATGTCTAGCTATTGTAATTCTATAGCTAGCTGCCACACAGCACTTCAAGCATACAGCCAGCTCCAGCAACTCCATATGCTCCTTTCTTCTCATCCAAGCATGCCCAATACCACACAGCCATGTCTTGTGTGCTGGCAGTCACTTACCCAGAGCACAGCTCCGGGTAACAACACTTGGAGTGGGCTGGCAAGCTATAAAATGATCCTTCTAAAGGCACTATTGAAGGGAAGCTCATCCTACATGATTTAGAATAAAAGTTTATCTGTTTGTCATCTCAAAAGCCCAGAAATCCCATGGCATCAGGCAGTAGGTCTGCTTCACGTCTGCAACTAGTGGCCACTTGATATGAACATGCTATTTGGTGTCTGGTGCACCTTAAAATAAATCCAATAGCAAGTAAGTGAAATTCAGCTTTATATCACACACCCACCCCACCCCCCCCCCCCCGTGCCTTCAGGAAGGCTTTGGTGCGTTATGGAGAATGGAGATGGGCTGCAATGACTCACTCGGCTGTCTCCTTAGAAGATCAAATTAGTAATATCCATTCATTTTGCTTTTGAGGGAGAACATGGCCCATTACTGCTTCACACTGCATGGAGCAGGGGCCAAATCTCATCGGTGCTTGTACCACCCATGTTGAAGATATGCTTAATGTCCTCATAGCTGGAGTGTTTACATTGCTCTGTGATGTATTAGTGTAGCTGTTTGATTACATGAATAATAAATGTGCCTCTTAAAATGTGGTTTTAAAAGCTTTTGAGGCACAAATCTGAGAGGTGACATGCATACCAAACTAGTGCTGTCCTGGTGGCAATGGAATGTGGCTGCACCTCTGAATTAATGGATTATGTCTTTCAGAAAACTTCACAATGGCACTCTCAATTCCGCTTTCCTTGCCACACTCCACAGTTTTATTCGCTGTCTTTTAGGTAAATAAGTTCAAAGATGAATACTCTTCCTTCTCACACCCCAATCCTACTTTTTTTTCCCCTGTGCCATTAAGCAAGTTTGCCAATACTTTGATTTTATATGGGTTTAATGGCTAATGGGTGTAATTACTATAGTTAAATATGAGAATCATACTAAAGGACAGAAAGATTGGAGGGAGACTGCTTAAACAGTTCTGCAAAACAAGTCAGCCCCAGGAACAGGAAAACATCTACAAAAGCTCCGAGCACTTCTAGGCACAGAAGTACATTTCCTTCCTTGCCTCCTTAGCATCCAAAGCGTGCTGTTAAACTCAAGCGCTTGGCAAGCCCGCAGCTGAAACAATCCCAGCAAAAAACATGTCTATGTCCCAGTCCCTCAGCTTCTGCCGCAGCCTGCTGGAGCTTTATCCCTCAAACACGAGCTCCATCTGGTGGACTTTCCCAGAACGTCGAAGTATCCATCCAGCCCTGCCGGGGCCAAGTTCAGGTGCACAGTGACACATGGGAATTTCAGCCATAACTAACTTCCAGGGTTTCATTTTGGTCCCAGCAACAAGAATTGACAGGACTGGCTGTCAAGTGTCAGCACTTTGACAGAGCTGGTCTTGCTTTGCTCACCCTGACTACTTGTTCAAAGGACAACAAACCAGAAACTCCCCCTGCCCAGCTGTTCAACTCTCACAAAGGAAAGCCCTAACTAGCTTTGTGTCAGAGGGAGTATCTGACTTTCTGTGCCCTGAAAATAACCTATGGATTTCTTTTAAATGCATTTTCTCACGTTAAGCCTTACAACATTCTTATGCAACCAATATCAAGGTATTTACTGATGGGAGACCACAAGACACAGGGAGACTGCTTCAGCTTCCTGAAGAGAAGCACCTCTGAGACACCTGTGGAGGTGCTATCTGCCATAGTTCTACAGTTGTCCATAATGAAGGGTGTAAGCTTCTTATTGCCCAGTACCATATCTCCAGAGGTTTTGGATATCCAGGGGCATCTCAAATAGCACGAGGAGACTGTCTTTAGGCCACAAACTGAGCCATGTGAGAATTTTATCTGCTTAATCCCAAAACACCTTCTCCAGCTACTGCATCTGGCTGCACTGGCAGGAGACAGCAGAGCTCAGGAACAATAAAGTTCCCAAGTTTGCACTTTAGGATGCTATTGTAGTTTTCAGTCCTCTCTTATTAACCACTGAATCCCACTAAAGATATTTTGCTGAGTTTAAGTAAGACAACTGGTTCAAAGATCCATAACTGCTTCCTACCTCAAGGAAACAATGATAGGCCAATGAAGAAGATTAAAAGTTAATTGTAATAAACTGTGTCGGCCAGGAGAGGAAAATTTAAAACCTCACAGGATTCAAATAATCTAGAACACAATTATGCAAAGTTTAAAACTCAACACGAGGAATTTGTCTCTGACTAAAGAATACAGAATGTGGGAATGCATGGGACTTGCCTGCCTTTTGAAGCACTCACTCTGCTGTCTCTGGTGGATGGGCAGGGCAGCAGGACCCACGGCTGTATGAATGGCTCACACAGCCTCAGATGTGCATGTGTACTCAACAAGCCCAACTGCTTTGTCTGCTTTTACATAGTAGTGGTATGTTGTGAGGAGCAAAAGGCACAACAGAGCCGCTTTCTATTTGCAGTTTCCTTGTAGCCAAGCACATCAGAGCTATTCAAAAGGAGTTATTCGTGGCTCTTGATAAGGCCAAGGACTGCTTGTTAGAAGATGGGCAATTAACAGAAAAATGCAAGAAAAGAACTGAATGTCTGTGTGTGGTCCTCAGGAAAGCCCATGGGAGAGCTTGCCTCAAGACATTAAGAAATCTGTGCAGATGAGCTTACTATCGAAGCTGTAAGGGCCAAAGAGGAATTGCTGGGATCCGTTTACTTCATCTTCCCTCACATTTTTACCACACCAGCTGGAGGAACACAGGGAGTCACCTAAATCAGAGAGTCAGAATGGGAAGAGCAGCCCTGAACTAAGTGGCTGGAAAGACTTTTAGGGCATCTCTATTCCAAATGGAATTGTTTGCTCAAAGAGAAATATGTTTCTCAGCATCAGCTTTAAGTTTTCAAACAAGCCAAAAAAGTATTTTCCAACAGCTTCTTCTCCTACCCCTTCACACAGACTGGCATTTATTGTCTGGAAACACCACAGCCTGCTGTGCCAGAAGGCTCTGAGGAATGTTACTAACATCATTGCTTAAAAAAACTCAAATACAAAATGCAAAAAACAAGCAGGTAAAAATCTCAGAAGCCCCAAGTTTCTTACTGAAATCTGCTTTCTCATGGGGTCCACAGGTAACTCTTCCTTTTTTTTCTTCCTCTTTTGCTGAGGGAATAATCAGAATCCAAACATGGAAAATTAGGTCCCTCTGGCAAATATATAGCTCTGTGTGCAGAGAATTTCTACAGTGCTAGCTAGCTACACAGACAGACAGGGCAAAGTCATCAAACTCCATCACATAAACCCCAGGAAATGATACTACCTGTGATGGTTTGGGTGTTACCTGTCCCCCCACACTTAAGAAAATCACCCAGACTAGACTCAGCTGCTGGAAATTGAATGAAGCTTTGTATTTTACAGCTTAGCACAATATACAAGCAGATATTTACAATATATACAGCCATATACAGAAATATGCAAGTTAAACGGTAATACAGAAACACAACAGCCCTCCCAGAAACCTGAGTCCCCAGGAGGGGCTCTCAACCACCCTTCCACCTTCTTCCCACCTCTCTACCTTACCCCAGACTTTGCCTTACGTTCAGGGCGAGTTTGGAGGGTCAGCCAGAGGGGTTAGGAAGCAGATGGATTAGTCACACAGACAGCAGGTTAGGTTAGAGAGAGAGAAGTGCAGCCTCAAAGACAGAGAGCAAACAACTGTGTTATCTATGTTTGTGTTCTTGTTCTTCTACATCTCAGCAAGCCTAGGAGTGAAGTAGACATCACCACTGTTTTCTTTTCACAGCCTACAATCTAACTCTTCTCACCAAAATATTCCAGCTAGGCTCAAACTAGCACACTACCAATTGTCCCAAGGACATATCTCAGAAAATGGGGACATCCCCTACCTGGCAACATCCCCTGTGCTGTTGAAAGAACAGGTCTTTCAGGGGTGTAGGGTTGCTTTATAAGAATGCAGCACATCTATTCTTAAATAGTATTTTGCATCATTTTGGATGATGGAGAACTAAAGAGGGTAACAGTGGTAGCCCTAGCACCACAATGCTGCTTCAGGAAAAGGCTGGCTCTATGCAGACAAGGCAGCATCCTCAGGTGCTGCTTACTATGTCCCACTCTTCCAGAGAAGATCATGTGGTTTCTCTGTGAAACCATCAAGATGATAACCATGTCCACAAAAATCCCATTTCTGGCTGAGGAACAGCATCCACACACTTCAGCTGCACTAAGTTCAGCCTGGCATTAATAACATTTCCATTTATTGTCTAGATTAACTGCCAGCTCATCAACTCATCTATCATGCACTGATTTATTCTCTTCTGCTTAATTGATAATACTACAGCTTTCCTCTCAACTGGCCTGGATCTGGTTACAAATGTTCTATATTTTACCTGCTAATTTCCTCTAGAGTCAATAAAGCTCCTTCCAAGCTAAGGTCACATCTGCAGTTGTCTGAAGAGTTGTACAATCTCCCAAGCAGAGATGAGTCTGTACAGCAGGGACTCTATTTTGATAACCCTATTCAGTCAAAGTTTCCACTGCTGAAAACAGATTTGGCTCCATCTTCTGAACATGCCCTGATTTTTATGCATACATGCATGCACATATATTACTGACATTTTATGTTCTCCTTTTCCTGTTCTGCTGACATATAATTTTATTGATGAATAACTACCAAAAGTTTCAGTTCTCTAAACAGATGAATGCACCAGGTTTGATTTTATACATGAGGTTACACTATCTTGGTGTGCACTCCCCTTGTGATACACACTCCAAGTGCTGAATAAAGCTGGAGCTTTCTTTAACTGAAACACCATTCAGCTGGAAACACTGGAAAACCAACCTATCATGTTATATGAGTGTAACCTTATGTGACCCTGCCCTGTGTTATATGACCATAATGGAAATAAAGATTGATCTCTCTTACCCACCCCATCTGCCTTTTATGGCTTTATCAGACAGCCCTCTGAAAGGCAGATCTCCTTATACAAAAGGAAGTGTGAAACAAAATACTCTGAGAGAAACGACATAGGTACCAGAAATATGTCTGCATAGTCTGCAGTACAACTACTCAGGCAGGTCACTGCATGCCTAACTGCAAGATTCAGGCCCTGCAGACTGCAATATCAAGAAAAAACATCACACCAAAGTCCTAATGATGAGTGGCCACAGTGCATAATACACATCCCACATTGATTCATTATGGCCTGCCTCTCTCTCTCAGAAACAGCTCCCCGGCTTTGCAGCCAGTGGGATTAAAGAGGCAGCATGGCCAGGTTGATGAAGCTGAGTCTCCTAGGGACAGGTCTCACCTAGCTGAGCTCCTGAGTAGATGCTCTGCTGTCTAATAAGGCCAGAGCACGTACCAAGATTTCCTTGAGCTAAGAGGGTCCCCTATCTTCTACTTGCCCACCTGTAGGAAGCTGAGACCTGCTGGGTTTCTATCGAATTCAACTGAAGCTGGCAGATATGACATTTCCTAGACATACAGAGCCACTGGAAAGGTCTGGCAGACACATGCACACAGCCACCACAGCTTCATAAGCACTGCACTGTAGAAAGCAGGCAACGAGCTTGGACGTGTTCTGCCTAGGTCCCTTCCCCTTTGAGCAAAGGTAAGGTGGAGTTATACCTGTGTTTGGGAACTCCTTACCCTATCCAATCCCTATAATGAAGAACTTGAGGGAAACCAGCCCTGCGAGGTGAGGGATTGGCTTGAGAAGCCTTCAGGGAAGGCAATTTTTTAAAAAGCTGTACTTTACCACTACAAAAGTATTTAAATAGCTTGTAGTAGTTTTCAAGTTGGTCTAAAGTTAGGCAATCTCAGGCAAATCCAGCCTTCTCCTGTGCTGGAGAGACACTGACCTCCTCTCTCCTGCTGAGACACCACGCAGCACTGCGCAGCACCGCTCCAGCAATGCTCACAGACGTGCTCCAGGAGCCTTTCTGCAGCCTGTGGGCAGAGAGGAGATGGTGGTTTAGCTCTGGAGGCCCCTCATCCAGAAAGAAAACCAGAAGTGGAGCAACAGTGTGCATTCGTGAGCAAGACAGAGTGCTTTGGAGTCCAGTTAAACTGGTCTACTAAACTCAAAGTACACTTATAAAAGAGTAAATAAAAATCAATGGAAATGTGCATGAGCAGAAAGCCAGGCTGAGAAAGCAAGCACGGTGGCAGGAGTAGACTCTGCAGTCCTGAGTACAATGTATCATTAACTCAGTCAAAGCTTCTCAACCTGGAAAGACTTAAAAATTAGAGCCTGGTGAAGCTTGACCTTCAGATTAAAAAGAACTCTCAATTTTCTCATGCTACACCACTCTCCCCTGGGGACTGTGCACACTGACTCTTGTTACATGGCCAGATTCAAGGACTAGTGATCCTGCTAGATTTGTTTCCTTGAGGAAAGAGCAGGACAAGGGAGGTTATTCTTCCCCTGTACTCAGCACTGGTCAGGCCACACCTTGAGTACTGTGTCCAGTTCTGGGCCCCTCAATTCAAGAAAGATGTTGAGGTACTGGAACATGTCCAGAGAAGGGCAACGAAGCTGGTGAGGGGCCTGGAACACAAATCCTATGAGGAGAGGTTGAGAGAACTGGGCCTGTTTAGCCTGGAGAAGAGGAGGCTCAGGGGTGATCTTATTACTGTCTACAACTACCTGAAGGGGCATTGTAGCCAGGTGGGGGTTGGCCTCTTCTCCCAGGTAACCAGCAATAGAACAAGGGGACACAGTCTCAAGTTGTGCCAGGGTAGGTATAGGCTGGATGTTAGGAAGAAGTTTTTCACAGAGAGAGTGATTTCCCATTGGAATGGGCTGCCCAGGGAGGTGGTGGAGGCACCGTCCCTGGGGGTCTTCAAGAAAAGACTGGATGAGGCACTCAGTGCCATGGTCTAGTTGACTGGCTAGGGCTGGGTGATAGGTTGGACTGGATGATCTTTGAGGTCTCTTCCAACCTGGTTGATTCTATGATTCTATGATTCTATGATTCTATATTTATATATTCAGCTTCCACACTCAAATCCTCAGAATGGAACACTTCTTTTCAACGTGTACAACATAAATATACAAGCATGCACACAAGCACAACTGGGATCTGTCACCTGTGCATGAACATCACCACTTGCACTTACAGCCCTGAGACCACTGGGGAGAACCTGAGTTATGAACACACTTCTCCTATACAGCAAGGAAAACTCACACAGTTTAGCATGGCCAGAGTCAGATTGGCTCTGCAGAGCCCCACTGTGTTTCTGGAGAATTCAGAGGCAGAAATATCAGGGAATAAGCTATAGAAGCTTAAAGCACCCTGAAGAATTCAATGGTGATTTAGAAGCCTGTAACTGAAATGTAGTGGTTTTGAAACATCATGTCAATGTTATATCCTACTGGCATATGTAAATTGAGGTGCAGTTCTGCAACTTTTCCTTTTCAGATGAAGAAAGGCTGACAGTCTTCACAAGATTAAGCTGTCCAAAGCAAAATGAAACACTGCTAGTAAACAGCAGTGATGTTTACATACAGAAACTAAACACAATCAGGTGAAACAAGCTGAAGGAATCAAAGTAAATAAGAAATTTGCAAGGGATGTTCTTTCCTTATTAATATCCTTTACTCCCCAGGTTCTACTCAGAGTAGTTTTTGTTTGCCTTTCCCACAAGCCTTATGCACGCTTTCAGATCCGAAGAGTCTCACAACATGCTTGAATGTTTGCATTCAAAGTGAAAACTTCTAATAAGAAGAATTCAGGTTGTTGGACAGGTTTCCTGGTGGTACAGCACCACCTTCCTAAAGTTGTCTTACAATGGGAGCTTTCCCTATCTCATACAATACAAATAGATGATTTGCTGTGACTCCAAAGTGAAGGACTTCAGAGAAACAAGTATGAAGAGTGGAGCCTGTCACAAGTGCCTGTGGAACAGTAGGAAGTTAAGGTAAGCTTGTGAATAGTAGCACTGTCTGAGGCTCCCCACGGGAATACCATTAAATTAACAGCACATTCAGATTAATTGCTTTTAATTTTTTTGTTTTTTTTCCCCTTCCTGGAGAATTTTTTTTCCCTCTTGCACAAGAGGTATCTGGTAATGAAGAATTCTGGTTCACAGAGGTCACCCTGTAACGGGGTTTGATTTGGTGGTGAGGTTTTCTGGTTTTGCAGCTTTTCCTTTGCTGCCCCAAGTTATGAATTTATCAGACAGAAAGAGAGCACTCTGACCCCACCACGCCCAGGTCCTCAGGGAAGTCATCTGTCTCTTCAGAAGTCATGAGCAGTGAGATAAAATATCACTCACACTTTGAATTGTTGCTATTAAGGATTAGGGATAATCCCTCTCAGCAACCAATTCTGCTGGAATTTTTCTGGCAGACTCAAGCCTCCTTTCAGCTAACTGTAACCCAACATTCCTGCATCAAACCTGACTTGAGAGAGTTCCCTTCTAGATAAAGTACATCACTGGTGGCTCCAAGTCTCCTATTGGTATCTTCATCCTCACTAACCACTGATCACAGGAGAATTATGACACGGAATAAAGCAATCCCTCCCTTGCTGCTGCCAGTGAAAGAGAACATTGTTATAACTGTTCTTACTCTGCATGGCTGTAATGTTCCTTCCCAAAAGAAAGCTGAAAATATGGTGAGACTGACTTCTCCTCCAAAGCTGTTTTGGTGTCTGAAGAGCTCATCTGTGCAAAAAGAATTTTATTTGAAATACCTGGTTCTTTGGTGTTGATGACTGTGGTTTTCTGGTATCATTCTGTTCAGCACAACTAGGATTGTTTCTGCTGACACTTTATCTTCACAGATTCCATGATGGGTCACAATTAGAAAGGACAGGCTGCAAATTTGGCATTGCAGAGAAAAAGAAGGGAAAATAATAGAACTACAAAAAGAGCAGTTTTTATTTCACTCTTCAGAAAAATGAAGTCCTTTCCCAGGGAAATAACCTAGCTGGTGCTCTATCTATGCCGTAAGTTACAGTTTTAAGTGACTGCTGTACTTAGCCAAAGAGATGTCTGGTTTTCTGAACAGCTCACAGAGGACTGGCACATGTACCAGCTCTATAGGGTAATGCCATTGCCTTACATGGATTAACTCGGGATTTACACAACTAGGAGCTGAGAGATGCAGAATGCCTGAACACAGGAAGGCACATAATGAAAACTTCCTCCAAGAAAAAGAAAACATTTCCCTCTCTCTTCTCAACTAATCCAAAGGCTTAAATGAAAGAAACCAACCTGATGTTGAAAACGCCAACGGAGGAGCTTCATCCTTCAGCAAAGCTCTCACTTCTTTTAATCAGGTCATGCGATACAAACATCAGCAGAACAAATCCTATTTTCATGCCATGAGATTTCCCTTCTCCAAATCCTTTCCCTTGGCCATGGAAAGAGCCCCAGACACCTCCTTGGTCTGCTACTCCCCATTAGACCAACAAAGCGGCAATTCACAGTCTAAGTCTTGCAAGATCTTAACTCCTGCAGTGATCAACAGGTTGTATCAGGGACCAGGTCCCATCACATACCCTACCTGCCTGCCTGCATTGCCCTCAGCCCTGCTCTTACCACCATGAGCCCATTTCACAGTCAGTGGCCAGCATGGATCCTTTGCTCTGGCATAAACAGCTCTGAAACAGGAAGCACCTGGGTGTTCCCCATTTATAGGGCAGGTGAAAGCAAGGCTGTGGCTGCCATAAGTGAAAACACAGCATTAGCCAGCATCCTGGCTCCTGGGGGGAAAGTGTTTTATTAATCAAAAAAATACTTTCCACCCTGTGGTGTCTTGCAGACCTTTCAACTTGCATCTGCAAAAAGCAGAGAAATTCTTTTGTCGTTCTCACAACAAAGTTAAAATACAGAAACCATTCTTTAAATGGATTTTTTGTTGGTTTTTTTTTAAGCAAGAGAGAGAACTTCAGTTCAATTAGAAATACTCTGTCAGCACATTAGGGTTAGCCCTTGAGCCATGTTCCCAGTTTGTTCCAGAGTCAAGAATAGAAGGAGCTGGAGCAGCTGAATGTGCTTGACCAAAAGGTATCATCGTACAACAGCAGCTTTTTCTTATTCTATTCTAGACTACAGAAAGGGAGAGAGAAGATGAAGACTGGAAATTTTAAGCACCTTAAATTCCTAATTTCCCCAAAACATGTTGTCATGGAACGTGGAGGAAGTTAGCATCATGATGTGGAGCTAACAAAGTGCAAGTTTTTGGGTGTGGGGAAGGAGAGTCAAAGGGTCCAGTTCATTCTGTCATCCACAGCCTTTACCAGGCAGTTCTAGTTCTATTATTTATACAATTGATGTCATTTCAGAAGGAAATGTTTTAGTTCATGAAACTATATGTAACAATATGGGGCTTTGCACTGCAGTGTTTGCAGTGGCATCCATTGCCAGTGGATGTAGAAAACAAAGCCCTAAGTATTATTAAAGGACAGACAAGAAAGGCATGCCAGAATCTGAAAGGCTACAGCAAGTAAAGAAGATTTAAACATCAATTATAGAGAGAAGAAGTTGGGAAGTGAAATTTCAGAAGAGATTTGAAAGAAGACAGAAGTGTTTCTGACAGGTAGAGCTGAAGACTGCAATAGAAGCATCTGTAATATATGGGATGCAAAAGCTGTGCTCTAGAACACAAGAGGAAAGATTAGAAAATGGGAGAGCCTGAGAAAGTGAAATGTTAAGTGAGAGACGAAAGAGAGATGAAGGTTTATTATTTGGACAACAAATTGTAAGAGATTAATAAATAGTGAATGGATTCAAGATGGAAAGTAACGTGGTCCAGAATTTTTCTTGTAATCATCTTCAGATGTAACATCTCTGCTCCCTGTCACAGGATATGGATTTGGGGCACCCCTACAGCATTATCATGAACTCATTTCTTCTTGTATTTCTGAGGCAATTAAGACAGGTGCCAGTTTTTACAGCAATTTCAAAGTAACAATTTTTCCTCCTGTGATGGTTTGGGTGTTCCCCGCCTCCCTTCCCCCCACTTTAGAAAATCACCCAGATTAGACTCAGCTGGCTCTGGAAATATGAATGAAGCTTATATTTACAGCTGGCACAATATACAAGCAGATATTTGCAGTATATACAGTTATATACAGAAATATACAAGGTAAAAGGTAATACAGAAACACAACAGCCCTCCCAAAAACCTGAGTCCCCATGAGGAGCACTTAACCACCCCTTCACCTTCCCCCTACCCCTCTCAACCTTACCCCAGTCCCAAGGAAGAATAGAGGTTCAGCCAGGGGGATAGGAAGCAAAGTGGGTTAGTCCAAAATGGAGAGTGAGGTTAGAGACATGCAGCTCAGCCAGCAGCCCAAGTGAGAGTGGTTATCTAATGTTTTTATTTCTTGTTCCTAGACATCCCAGCAAGCCTGTGAGCGAAGCAGACATCACCATTTTCTTTCCACAGCCTGTAATCTAGTTCTTCTCACCAAAACATTCTAGTCTGCTTCAAACTAGCACGCCTCCCTAAAATAAATGACAGCCCGAGACTAAGGAGGCCTCATATTTAATGATATATAAAGACAGACAAATTACCACCAATGAAATCTTCCTATCTCACCACACATTAGCTATGTACGAGAGCAAAAAGAAATGTATATAGAAATGGAATGCAATAAGCATGACTGTCACCAGCAGCACTTCAGGGCTTCAGAAGAAAGAGACAATTTGAAAACATGATACATTTTTGACAAGGTATAGAGCTCCAAAATATCTGGGAAGTAAAACAGTGGTGAATGAAAATAAAAAGCTTGAAGTCAGCAAAGTGCTGGTTTCATATCTCTTCACTTCACAAAACCAAAGAAACAAAGAAAGAAAACAGAATGGGATAAAAATTCCCCAAAGACCCGAAGCTTTTAAGTACCTCATTTATGTTAACTGCACGAATTTAAACGTGTTCCTGTTTTTATGTTGGATAATTATTGTTATGGTAATCAAAACATCATTTAGTGAATGCAGCATGGGATGTTGAAAATAATGCCAAATCATACTGTAAACAGAGAACTAAACACGACACACAAACATTTGCTCTCGCTCACAGAAATGACAATTTCACCAAGTCTAGTATCCAACACTGCAACCAAATGGAAGAAGTTCAGTTTAGGGAAAAGTCTACAGAAACTCACATCAAAATGTACACTAAGTGTTCCCCCAGATTTGTTAGTTAATAAGCTTGTGTCTGTTAGCTGTCACAGCTTGTCACTCAGAATCCACACAAAGGTGCAGTCACATGTGTGAGCTCCAGCACAAGTAACAAGCGCTTCCAAGGACTAACTGCAATCCACACCTGGACCTCCTCCCCATCATTTTAACATAGTGACTAATTAGCTTCAACATGGGTCAGTTCTTTATCATATACCTAAAAGTTCACCACCTTGCGAGCACTTTTAATATGACAGTTGAGTTGGTCACACAAGGGTAAGAGTCAAGAGTTCCTGATACATCTCACTAGCCAGAATCAATGCACGATGACACATTGGTCTTTTTGATAAACAAGTGAACATTATCCCCTTAAACTGCTGAAAAGTTCTGACAGAAAATCTCTTTATGCTTGTCTTGTTTCCCAAGCTGCTGTGAGAGAAAGGGAAAACTCCACAGGTGTAGCCCACTACTGCTGTGAGATGTTCAAGTATTCAAATAAGTGTCTGGTCTGATATGAAAAGGAAGTTACTCTGTGTGTTAATTGCTCCTCCTGTATCACACATAGAAATTCCAATATCCCCAAAGTGAGCAACTGCTACAAGGAAAAGAAGGAAAAAAAAAAGGTCTTTCTGTGAAATTGGTCCACTCACCACTGAATCACAAGAAATTCAGAAAAAGATAGACAGAAAGAATCTGATGGAAAATTTGGCAGGTGTTTGGAAAATAAATATGCAACAAAGATGAGGAAATGCCAGAAGCTTCTTTAAAAGGTCAGAGAAAGAACTGGGAGTGCTGATACTTGGTTTTGGCAAAACTTGAGGAAGGAAAAACACCTGTTAAAAGGACTATAGTTAACTTTAACTAAAGTAACTTACCCCCTTCAAACTGCTCTGGGTGACTGCAGAAAACTTATCCTTTGGGAGTGTTTGGGTCCGACTATGCTAATTCAAACAGATGACAGCACCTGCACCAGGGAAACATATATCAGTAAAAGAAAACAAAGAAGAAAGCAATCTGTACAGGCATTTAATGTGCATTTTAAAAGATACAACTTCTGACATATAACACAAGGAATACCTCATGCTGAGCATGATTAGGTTCTGTGTGAATCAAGGTTTGCACTCTTATGCCCAAGCCAGCCAAACATTAAAAGCCTGTGACTAAACAGGGGGGAAAAGATAGCCCTGCAAACTCTTTATTTTCTTGCTGTGAATGGCTCAGGCCAGCTAAAGGTTGCACAAGTTGTCAGCTAATGAGTTAAGCACCACAAATGGAAGGCTCAAACCCTCATGGTTAGTTGGGGGAAACAGCGGCAGTGAATGAAATGGGGGGTTGTTGCCTCCCACACCAACCACACAGAAGCTCGTCTGTTTGGAGAATTCCTGAGCATTTTGAGCACAGGGTGCTGTGCCCACAGCACTGGTCACCTGCTGAGAGCTCACACTGAATTAGGTTACATCATAATTGGATTTTCCAAAGGCAGTACATTAGCATTTTCCATGATCTCACCCTTATTAGCCAAATCACTAATCGGGAGTTGCGGGTTGCATTGTTTGCTAGTTAAACTATCTGCTGCTACAGCATCTGGAAGCAGCTCCAAATTCATGCAGAGATAAAACCCCTACCTAACAGAGACTGGGGAGTTCATTCTGTAGCTAACACTGCAGTCAGACTCCCATCTACAATAGCTGATGCAATGGCAGTTCCTCCCCAGAGCCTGGCTTACTCCCTGCTTTGCTTCTGTTCTTCCCCAGTCTGGATTGTAAGTGTTGTTTCTTTGAACAGTGTGGGCAAAAGCAGCATTGCTGTAAGATGTTAACAGCAAAAAAGTCTTTTCCTGTGAACTGTTCCTTATTGTGTCCAAAATGAAATGCTGAACATGTTTAATTCTGTAAAGGTTATTTTAATACACAGGCTTTGTGTACTGATGGGAATGGAAGTACCTGTTCTAAAAGCAGAAATTACACGTGCAGGGGATCTTCTAACTGATGATTCTGTCTTTGCACAGCTCAAAAAGCAGTTTGTGTGGGAACTCACACTCATGTTAACTGCTTCTGAGCTGCAAGAAAAGCATACAGAACATCTCATGCATCCTTATGGTGCAAAAATCTCAGTTCCTTCTTCCAGGTGGGATCCCAGTAGGTGTCTTGCTGTCCTCTTAATGACCTGAAGGGAAGAGACAATCTTGCAAATAGCTTACCAAGTAATGTTTGCTGAACACTCAGTCATCACAATTTTCTCCAAAATGTCATGGTCTAAGTACAATTTTGTTTAAAAAGCCAGGATTTATTCTCAGCTTAGAGGTTACACGATGATGTTCAGAGCCATTATAAGAATCGCTTGGAAATATAAAGCCATTTTCATTGAGAAGTTAAACCCATTAAATATTTCTACTCCAATGCTTCTGATACAAATAAGAACATGCAGAAAAAATGGTGATGACATTTTTCATATAATTCTGGAGCTAAAATAAAAAAGGAAAGCTGGTCTTGACTCAAAATTGTCAGGTCTCTACCTGGCCTGACATCAGTGGTACCCTGTCTGCAACTACACAAATGTGTTAAACAGTGAGGAAGATTTCATTTCTACCAAACAACCAAGAAAAGTAGTACAGCATTCTAGATGGCATATTGGCAAATCATTCCCTGGAATCAAATAATTAAAAAAAAGGAGTATAATTCTCAGACAAAAAATATCACAACAGCATTGGGCATATAAACTCTCGAATTCAAACCAGATGTGTCTGTCTCTGAATCCCCAGCAAAAGCTGCTGCCTTTCCCATGCGGGTTTTTAATGGATTCTTATAGGCAGCACAAACAGCATCTTCAGAACAAAGGGCAGCAACGCTTCCCAGAGGAGTTTAACTGGATCCTGAGGATCACGAGCTGTATGATCTGCTTTTCTATTGTCCTCACAGGGATTTCACCAGACATAAATAACATGCACTGAAGAGATAAGGAGCTGGGGAGAGGGGGTGGAAAAAAGCAACCAATCTGGAACAAAACAGAATAATGAAGTTGCAAGGCTGGCTTGCAGCCTGTGGTCTACACATCTTCAGGTCACGGACTGTCAGCAATGGGCTCTCTTCTCCGAGGGTGAATCTGCAAGAGTAAAGCAGTAAAAATTGTTTTGCCATTGAGAAATACAACTCACACAATTAATTTCCTTCTGTTTTGTAACCCATGCACCCACACCCCTGGCGTCAGTACTGTTCATCGCCACAGCCTGTAACCAACACAACACAAACTGCACTAAATGTGAAGAAGCAGCAGAAGGTGGGGATATCATACAGTGCAGCAGCAGATTTTCTCTCTGTCTTCACTTTGCTCTAGTCCTGACTGTTGAGACAGAGCAAACAGTAGGGTCTAGTAACACAAAGGCTCCACATAAAATCTCTTCTGAAAAGAAGAGCTGAAGCTGAGCAGTGCTTGTGGGTATACATTAGCAGTAAGTGCACCCAAGGGAGTAAGTATGATAGAGGGCAGAATTAGGTAGTAGTATCTGACAGAGGGAAGTATTAGGTAGTAGTACCTATGTCTAAGTAGGTGCCTGTGGTTGAAGGATCTGTCTGATAGTAACTCATTTGAGCTATGAAAACAAAACAAAATCAAAGAAAGGAAATCTACTACTGCTAGTGTAACACATCCTTCCTTCCTGGAGCCTAAAATGTTCTGGAAGTGCTGGAACACATCACTAGTAGCACACACACAAGTGCACACAGTATTCTGGCTACAAGAGAAACATCAAGAGTGAAATATTTCCAGCAGGGTTTTGAATTTGCCTAGGAGAATTGTTCTGCAGCTGCTACACAGTAACCCCATCGTTCACTTCCAAAGCCACAGTGCTGATGGCATCCAAATGTATACCAAAGAAAACTGGATTCAAAAGGTCTACATTTCTAGCAAGTGGCAGTACCAGGAATCATTGATTTTAGTGACACCTCCTTGAAGGTAAAACTAAAATTCATGTTACATGCTCACAAAAGCCCAGGAGAGCAATTAGCAGACTGGTTCTCTGTGCAAGGTAGACGAATATAGACATTTGTGTATAACAACAAAGATGGGGGAATAAAACAAGAAACGTGCTTCCAAGTTTCATACCAAATGTTGGTATTTATATATAAAAATACAATTTGGGTGGGAAAAGAAAGGAAAAAAAACAGAGAGGAGTTGAATATTCGGACACCTACAGCTGGAACATCCTTCCATTAATTTTGTTCCTTCCCAAACCAGAGTTCCGCTGGCACACACTGAGGTCACCTTGCTTATGTGAAGATAGTTTTTGTTCCAAAGGTTCATGCCTAGCTGGTGTACACCAGCACTGCAGGCACAGTCCGACAGAGGAAAAAGGCAAACATGCTAAAACATGTTCCTAAAACCAAAAAGTGTCTCTCCCCTAAGACAAAAATAAGCAATTCAGAAAGTCTTACAGATCTTTTGCAGTATGAGCAGGCTTCAGAGCGCAGCACAGGGCACATCTACACTTAAAACATACAAAAATCACTTAGGTTAGAAAAGCCTTTTAAGAGTCCACCTGTTAATCTCTCAGCACTTCATCTACACATCTTTTAAATACCTCCAGGGATGATGACTCCACCACATCTCCAGGCAGCCTGTTTCAGAGTTTAACAACCCTTTTGGAGAAGATGTTCTTCCTAATGTCCACTCTAAACCTCTCCTGTACATCTTGAGACTGTTTACTCTTGTTCTACTTGTTACTCGGGAGAAGAGACCAACACACAACCCCTCTCAGGTATTTATAGAGAGCAAGATCTCACCACAGTCTTTTTTGCTCCAGATACACAACAGGTAAAAGAAGATGGACTTTGTATAACAAGAGGTAGCACTTGGCTGCTACTTTAAGCAAATAGCATGAGATGAGTTTCTGTATAGCTTCCTCAGATGACCAGTATGGAACTAAGGATATTTCCAGACAGTACATGGATTCTTCATGGAGTCACCAAAAAAGAGAATGATTTAATAAAAATAGCTACCAAGTCACCCATCACCAGAAGACTACCATCAACACCCACTTTCAGTCAAGTTCCCTTAATGCCTTGATTCTTCCCTATGTTTTGTTCTGAAAGGGAAAGGAGGGGAAAAGAAAAACAAAGGAAAAAGAAGACAGTGTATGTTAAACCATTTCAAACCTAAGGAGTACTGCATGATAAATCTGACAGGCTGCTTCATAGAAATAAAATGAACAAATCACGCAGCTGATCATAGAATCAACCAGGTTGGAAGAGACCTCCAAGATCACCAGTCCAACCTATCACCCAGCCTTATCCAATCAACTAGACCATGGCACTAAGTGCCTCATCCAGGCTTTTCTTGAACACCTCCAGGGACAGCAACTCCATCACCTCCCTGGGCAGCCCATTCCAATGCCAATCACTCTCTCTGTAAAGAACTTCCTCCTAACATCCAGCCTATACCTCCCCCAGCACAACTTGATCCCATTACATATCTTGCTCCTCTTCACATGAGGCTTTCCTGCCTGATAGTCTGACAAACTACAACACATTCTGTGATCTTTAACTCAAGCTGATGTTTACAGGCAAAGCCTTTCTTAAGAAAAGCACATTTTCAGGTTCTGGACTCAAAAACTGAGGGTGTCCTGATGGCTTTTTTGCTACACTGCAGTAGCAGAAATCAGGCTGTATCAGTAGAAATCCCCAAAATAATCACATTTTCATTCCCACAGGGGTGGCAAGCTGCTAATTAAATCTGTCTTGACTAGTTGGGAGCACTGATGATTTCTAATGTAATGTATGCACCAAAGGCAGGCTAATACCAAAGATGTTCAAGGTCTGGGATTTTTTTCCCAGGAAAATTAAGACATCAGTTAATTGACTTTTTTTTTTATGGCTGGTTTTCATTGAAAACCTCCACAAATCCATTTTTCAGTTTTTCATTTCCCCCTCTTTCTCCCTACAGACATTATTATTTTCAGTGGAAAACCACACACTTCTCCCTACTCTTCTTCCAATTAGCTGTAATTATAACAACATTAGCAGCAAAGTAGGTACCTCGAGGGCAGCAATCTGGAAAGCAGCAGAGTGTGGAAGGGAACATGAGATGGTATTATATTATTACTCTGCTCATCTGGGCATCCTTAGGGCTTTGCAAGTTGATTTCTGCTATCCCTAGGTGTGCCAGGACAAGTTGGTGACCAGCTGTGCTTCCCTCTCTCACAAGCCTCCAGAGCTACCTCTTGAAATGAGAGGTAGGTGAAGGGCTACTCCCTGTGGCTGGCATAACTGTATCCAAAATAAAAGTGTACAGGTTAGGTCAGCGAAATTCAGTAATTAAATATGAAGTTCTGAGGGTGTAAGTGGGGTTCTGAAATACCTGCACCAAGAGTCTTTCTGCTAAGAAAACAAATACAGTAAGATTCATTTTGGAAGTGAAAAAGGTAACGCGTGCCAGCAGTTATGGCATACATAAGGGGTTCTTGCTTTCAGCAATAAACCTCTTTTCTAGACAGGGAAATTCTCCAAAAATGAATCTTTTTTCAACTGTCTTTTCAATTTTGCAAAGTTGGAGAAGGAAGGAAGTCAACATCATTTGCCAAATAAAATGACATTAAGTACACTTGCTGGAAATCTTTCTGCCTTGCTCTTCAAACAGAAATAAAGCCACAACAAAATAAACAAAAAAAATCACAACCAAGAACAAAAAGATTGGAATCCAGTTCTTGGAACACTGAGTGAAAGAGCATGGATAAACTTAGGAGCTAATGTCCCTCCAGATGCAGCATTGCTGGTTCAACAAGGCTAAACTGGAAGAATTTAGAATCAGGTTTTCCACACTGCAAAGTACCTGGGGTGGGGGGGAGGAACCAGCCCAGAGCTGGGCAGGAAATGCACTGCTGGTACAGTGAGACAAGTTCTCATCTCATCATCTTCCTCTTCAATCTCCACCTGCCAGCAATCACCTACTTTTCCACAGTGCCCTTCTCTCTTTATTGTGACCTTCGAGGAAAGGCTATTTCATAGCTCTTACCTGAGCAGCTCCCTTTTGCTACACTCTATTCATAAATCTAAACTGTGGATTTCATTTAGATAACTACCATTGTCTTGCTCCTGTGGAACACCTCTTGACCATTCTCATTTTGGAAAGAAAGGCTTAACAGAAAAAAGAACAGAGTTTTCTGGGTTTGGGTGGGTTGTTTATTCTCTCATTTTGCCACTCTGTTCCCCTCATCCTCCCTGTATTCTGATGAAGTTATTTCCAGGCTAAGTAGAAAGAGCTCAAACTAAAAAGTGCCAGATCCAAACCATCACACTACTGGCAAAGTTCAGTGCTGAAAGCAACATTGCTCATCAAATCTGTGCATAACTGATCATCTGCCAACCATCAAAACATAGATCTGTGGGGAAAACAACAGACTGGAGTAGAAACTTTGGAGAATAGGATAAAATAGGACTGATCAAATGTCTGTAGCAGATTTTTTTTCATTAAAAAATATTTCAGTGTTTATCTTGTTTCTGTAGTTCCAGGCAAAGGAGGTGCTTCTCATAGAAAACACAAAGAGAAATTGGGCTTTGCAAAGGCAGTAGTCTTTTAAGATAGACTCCTCTGAACACACAAACAGGGAAAGTGGTGTCAGAAGTCAGAAGAAAATTAAAGATACAGTTACAGAAGAAGCAGAAAAGATGAGACTACAGGTAGTTACAGAAGGACTTGGAGAACCTGAGCCAAATGCAGAGGACCTGAGTGCAAATAACTTCCTCCCTTGCAAAGGAGGAGAGAGAAAGAGGAAAACACAACCTGTATAAAACTGCAGAAAATAAATAAGTTCTCCTTGCTGACAATTTGCCTTTGCAGACCCAACGACGTTGTATAGTTAAAGTTGATGTAGAGACACTCACAAATTTCAAAGTTCTAACATTGTTTGTTTTTTCATAATCTATCATTAGAAAATACCAGTTTCCTGATTCACTTCACTGGTGTTCAGCTCTGAAGTTACCACCTGTGACTTGTATTTTGTAATTGTTCCTCAAGAAAAAATATCCCATGTCAAAGGAAAATCTGTTAAGGAAAACCTAAGAGTTTTCCCTAAAAACATCCATCTACTGGAACAGCATTCCTAGAGGAAACTGTCATGCCTAAATGTTGCTTTACTGCTGTTTTGTTTTTCTGTCATCAAGACCTACCTCAGGAGAGATAAAATTTGTTGGTCAGTTTATCACCTAATGAGGAAAGATGAGAAATGAGACTCATGCTGCTGCACATACTAGCTCACTGAAACCCAGCACTGTAATCAGTGCTGGTACAAAAGAGAACAAAGCAGTTGGAATGCCAAGAATACTTTCACTGCCAAGTTTCTATCTTTGAAACCTTTCTCAAAACACTTAAATGCAGATTTAATACAGGTGACTCTATATAATACATAAAGTCAGGCAAGTGTCTTTTAATTGATAGAAGCTGGACTTCTCTGTGACCGAGGACTAACAAAATCATTTATGTTGTATTGGCCAAGATAAAAAGAGCCCCAAAGCAGACATCCTACACAGTGCTATGATGGGACTCCTTAAGAATTCCTCTTTAGGAAGACTGAAAAAAAAAGGAAGGGAAACATCTCTCAGTATCCTACTTACTGTCCTGCTGGGAAGGAGCTATCTGGATGTTCTGGACAAGTAATGGCAAGACAGAACACATATTTTTAACAAGGGTTCTTTTTACTCTAGCAGGGTAAAAGAAGAACTCTCTTTCTTCAGATCCCTAAATCTACAGCCGTCGACCACAGCTGTGATTGGTGGTTGGACTTGTTTCATCATGGTTATAAACATCCTCCCTGTATTCTCTGGTGCAGTTTATCACTTTGAGTTGAAATGGGAGGAATGACAAAATTAATCTCATGTCTTCTCTTGCAGTCACAGCACTACTTTCCCTACAACCACATCAGAACCCTCCAAACAGTTACCACGTAATTAGAGGGAGCTCATCCTCCCAATTCAGTGAGCTGTATTTCCCACTCTATCCTCTCTTCTGTGCAGATGTGGATGACAATAAACAACAGAACAGTTCCTCTGTAGCCATCTTCTAGATGCTACAAACCAGATTTTGGTGCTGAGCCACTGACATCCCACACAGGACCCACTCCCACCCTGCAATGGCAGGCACATGAAGCACTCTGTTGCAGTGTACACCAGCAAACATTCATCTGAGATGGTATTGCTACAAAAGGGGCATAAGCATGAGAACTGAGAAGAACACAAAACTTTAGGTTTCTAAATTCTCAACCACTTCTGAGAGAAAAGGGGTGGTTTAGGGGAGTTTCTGAAAGATCCAGAGGAGCAGTTGACCCCCAGAACAACATCCCTTCTTCCATGTGGTTTCTGGCATCTGTCTTTTGTGTGGTCTAAACCAACTCCTTTGAAACTCCCAGGAATGTGATATGATTCCAAATCCAGGTATAAATATTAAATTAAATACTCCTCCTGGTTTCCAGAAAGTAGTCTGCACTGACACTTCGACAACTGATTAACTTTGTTCTTTTAGTTTTATTGGTACTTTGAACAAACAAACCACAACAACGAGCATTTTGCCTTTAACGTGAGACAACATCCTGAAGTCTGTACTTTGTTACCAAGACTTCTAAAATCTACCCCATCTTGGCCTTTGGGTTTGGCACATCACTAAAAGTAGTCTTAGCAGGAACAACAGAAGCTCTGAGGACAACTCTGAGGATGTCTTTTCTTTAGGATCATCACTGGGTGTTTAATGAGGCAAATGTGTGATTCTGTTATGTGCAATAGAGTCGTTTTATGAACTGCAATGAAGCTGAAAGTTGTAATGTAGATAGTATTACACTAGCAACCTCACCTGTGTTGCCTATAAATGAGCCTTGGCTCTCTTGAGGCAGAGCTGTCACATAAGCACTCAACAGATAAATAGGGAAGTTTACTCTACATCCCTCAATGGTCCCCATCTGAAAAAAAAGTACATTTAAAATATGGTCTGTACAGCTGTTGTCTTACCATTTGCCTTGTGCTGCACATCTGGCGGAAACTGGTCAGGAACATACCACTGATAGTCTGGCTGCACAGAACAATAAAACATTATTAGAGCAATATGGGCTTCATAGACACTTCAAACAAAAGAACAGTGACATGATAAAACTATAATTGCGCTGTGAAGTATTTTATTAGTCATACAAAAGTAGTTTGCCCCCCCTCCCCCAAAAAACCACTTATATTTAGCTTTACATGTCCACTGATAGAGCCTTTCAGCTAGCTTGCTTTTTTTATGACGTGTGGTTTAGATCCTACGCTAAGAAATATCTGTGTAAACCTTCCTAGATCCCACAAATCAAAAGAAACATTAGCAGAAACAAGTCACATGTTAAAAGAGATAAAGAGTGAAGTGCACCAGAAGATAACCAGCAGGCATCACAGTCTCTGTACTAAAGAACCCCAGAAAAAGCTGGCACATATGGACCTTACAGGTAAAGCTGTTCCAGCCTGAATACCTTAATGTCTGTAACACTTTTAAGTGTGACAGGAATAACCCTTTTATTAAAATTCTCTCCTTTCCTCCCTTCCCCACAGGTTAGCATTAATGTTACTATAACATTGGCTGTTATCAAGTTACTTCTTGCGAAGAGGAAAGTTCTCTTATGTCTTATAACAGAAAGTATTGGAAAAGTTACAAATATGCAGAGGTTTTTGTCTAGGGAAATTCTGGAATAAAGAAAAATTGCATTGTAATTTATACCACACACTGTGGTATATGAGCAGCAAATTACCACCAGGGAAAACAATTTTGGGTCCAGACATTTCAGTTCAGGCTGTATTAAGCTGTCTATCTGGTTCAAGTAGTACACAGAGGCTTGTCGAATTCCAGGCAATAACTGCTTCAGATCAGTTAAACTGGAAAAATAATTCTTGTTTCGCAGATCTCTGACAAGACCTTGAGTCATCCCAAGAAGGTTCTCATACATTTCAACTTGTAGGGAAGAAATATCATAGACTTCTGAAGTAGTTTTGCTCAAATTGAGATGGCAGGATAATGCTGTAGATACAGAGACCAGACTTAACTGTCATGTATGCTGTCGTTCATAGTTACATAGAAATACTCTCATACAGTGTCAGGAAAAAAGGAACTGTCCTATTTTCACTTACATTTTACCACCCACAGAAATTTTATCTAACTCTGTGCTTGTGGCCAAAGGAAATAGGCTTTGACACAAAGCAAGACCCTACTTTGCTTTAAGCACAGGTAGTTTTTCCAGCAATGGCTCAAAATACAGTTAATGACATTGGGTTTTTTTGAGTTCCTGTTGAATTTACTGCCCTCTGACCTACTCTCCTGTTTCATACCTACCTACACTAAGCAAAATTGAGTGAATTTCAAAAAGAGCTGTATTTCATGTCAGACTAAATAAAATGTTTCTACTAACAATGGAAAAGAAATGAAAAAGGGCAAGATATAAGAAGAATTAAAAAAGCAAAAGCGCAGACTAAACACACAGGATTACATATTTTAACTCAGGACACCCATTAAATTCTAACACCTTTCTTCATTGCTAAACAAATTGCTCAGGGAGGTATCAAAAGCTCAGAGCAGCAATGCTACACTCACACAGACAAAGAATTTCAAAGAAAACTCAGAATGAAACTGGGAGTTTCAAAGCAACCACTCAAAATGACCCCAGCACTCCAGCAGGAATGGCAAAGTTGTAAACTCAGTGATCCCTTGCAGAATTAGAAACCCAGATGATGAAAGTTCAGGGAGAAGAGCCAAAATAATCTGGGACAGTGTCCAAATTGCAGTGAAAAACATTCTGCAATACTTACAACTCTGATAAATAGGCAGATAAGCACACTCCCAAAGCACAGAAACTAATTGTTTGACCACAGCTTTTCCATTGGATTTCTAGTCTGAAAGCCTTATACGTGTTTTGCAAACAATTCAGCTATAATTCCTGAAATAATGAGCATCTTTCCACGTGTGACAGCTTTATAGCCAGAAACACATACTGGGTATTTGGAATGACATTCGCCATGTGTAAATGCGTTCTCACTTGATTTGAACAAGCATAACCCACTCAGATAACCCACAGCACTTCCACAACATCCTTCTTTGAAGCAGTATTTGCTTTGAAATGGATAACTCCCCCTCACATAACCTGCTCTAATGCAAAGTTATTCTTCTTCTTCATGCTGAGGAAGACAGCCCCTGCTGTGTGCCAGGGAAAAAAACAACAAATTTCTGTATGAGCCACACTTGGATATAACTTCCACTTCTGCTGATTTATTTCATTTATTTATTTGCAACACACAGGCTTGCTTGGGAAAATTGCAATTCTGAACCACTCATAGCCAGAGTGTCTCACCCTCAGTAGAACCCTATTCCTCATGTAATCCACTTGCACAGCAGCATACCAGAGGGGCGATACGACGAGGTATAAGTGGCAGCATCTGGGATTTTGCCCTTATACTTGAACAGCAACACTGTGAGTCCTGATGCTAGTTTGTGTGCCTGCCTCAGCAAATATCCAGGGAATCTGGGACTGCGCAGTCCAGCTGCAGTAGTATTGCCTGACAGCAAGATGGTTATGTTACCTATGAATACAGAGGCTGAGCAAAAAGCATTTTCCAAAGGGCCTGAGAAAGAAATACCCAGAACAAGACACGGAAATAAGACATATTAGGCAACAAATTGTCTTAGAACAGAGAGAAGAGACCAGAGTGATGCTGACCCTTGTTGCAGTCACATTTTTGTCACTACCATTTATCTTGAATGCCCAGAAATGAGCTCCTGAGAGCAAATCTACAGTTACAAATTGCAGTAACTATATAGCTAGACAGGGCTTTGAACGTGTGTTGTCGAAGTAAATTAATCTATGAAATAAGCAAGAGTCCAATCACCCAGCCTTATTTCTTTACTGAAGGGATGCCACCACTGTCATTGAAAGCAAATGTATAATAAACTTCTTTTTCTTCTTAGTTGTACTGTAGATAAATATTATTTGCCAAAGTAAATTTAAAATATATAAAAATAGACACTTTAGCATAACTCATCAAACACCTATTTAAATTGCTGCAATTTTTCCTCTTTGTGCACAGATTTCTGTTAGTTATGCATTAATATGCACATGGCAGCACTCTGTGCAACTGGGTATCAAAGATATTGGAACAGCAAAGAAGAACAGAACATAACTATTGAGAAAATCAGCACTTTGGGATAGACAGCAAGGGAAAGAGACCATACAGAGATCTCCAAGCTGTTCCAGACCTAGGGTTAATTCCAAACCCAGTACAAAATCTTGATCTAGAACTGGCAACAAACTGGGAAACAACAGAGCCAGTTGCTGCTAAGGATGGCCCAGAATCAGCAGCACATATTCTCCTGTGTGATGCCCTGCGAATGTTAATACCCCTGTGAAACGAGAGATGGTGGGAACCTTACCGAGTGCTGTTGGTGCTCGTGAGTCCTGCAAGACACTGGATGCGCTCGAGGATCTTGATAGTGAAGAACCAAGCCACAATTCCCATGATTAGCACATGGTGAGATGCACAGGGAAGGTGGGTAGCTGGGCCTCTCAGGCTGCAACGAGAGATCTTTGGTCTGTCAGAAAACAAGCAAAGCAAGAACTACATTAACAGTGGGGTACAATGACCAACTGAATATTCACATATGAATTCACTGGCAAAAAGCCATGGGGAAGAAATCCTCCTCTCTCAGCATAGGTCACAATGCTGCTTGTTCAAGCCCCTTCAAATTGTTTATGATTTTAAAGATATTTAAGAAAGCTGACTTGTGCTCTTTACACTCATGGCAGTGAGAAGTTCTCACTCTGTCCATTGAGCAATTGGGATTGTGCAAGTGTAGTATTTTACAATTTCTAGATGGTGCAAAAATATATAGGAGGAAGGTACTCTGAGTACTCTGTCTTCTGCAAATACATTGCTTTACCTTACTGAACCACCCAGGATGAAGCTGGTGGGTGAGGGAAGTACACCACACAGATATTGCATGCAATGCTGGAGACTTGTCCAAGGTATTTGGGATGCAAATCATGGCATTCACTCCCGCTGGCATTGCTTAAAATGCTTCCAAGTACCCATAAAAGTACTGACTCGTTTGGGACCTTACTGCAGCAACATCACCCAGGACTCCCAATATGTTCCCTACTCCTGCTGAAGTCAAGGGGTGAGAGGTGCTTAACATCACCTTGCCTCTGCTACTACTCTAAGACTCTATAGTATCGATGCATGGCTTGGGTGAGAATAAGCCAATACTGAAGTTTCTGTTTCACAACAAGGTTGGGGAGGGCAATAAATCATCACAGGACATTTTGGCAGTCAGCTATTCTTCTAAGATATTGCAAAATTTTGTCAAGGCAGGAAACCTCAAAATTTCATCATTTTAAAATGAGGATTGAGAAAGCTCAGAGTTTTGTGTGCCATGATTTTACTATGGCTTCCTGAATGTCCGTGACCAGAATACTGACACTACTGTCAAGAGATAAAAGGGTGTTGCAACAAAAAATTATTGCAGGGGCTGCTCAGCTAATTTGGATGGAGACAGTTTGTTTCCTCAGTGATACTAACAGAGCTCTGTAATTTCATTGCAGAGGTCAGGATCAATTACAGAATCTTTTTATTTCAAAAGTTGGTTTGATGTTACAAGTCTTACATCGAGTGCCAGTGAAACAATCAGCAGTCCTCTGATTTTGGTTCTCCCCTGTTCCATTTTAAGATACGTTTGAAGAGTTTTTGCAACAAATACTCCTTTCATCTACTTAATTTGGAAGTCACCTCAAATCATTTCTCATCTTCTTGCTGCATTACTTCAGAATGATTTCATCCCAGGTGGTGACCCTATATAAAATTCCATGTCAATTAATGGAAGCCAGAAAGCCTTGGGTTGTGTGGAAAGTGGGAAAATAAAAATAAAATACACATGTGCTGGCAGTGGTAACTTTATTTTGACTCATACCTGAGAGTTTAGTTTATTCAGTTGAGACTGTAATCTCTTGTTAATGTTCTGCAATGCTTCTTTCTCCTCATTAAGTCTTTCTCTATCAGACCTCTCCTTTCTGAAATCTTCTTCATATATTTGTACCTGCAACCATTACGACCAAATATGTCAATTTCAGCAGAGCCTCAGTGGAAGTTTTCATCCACTTTGTTGTTTTTAAACACTGGCCAAGCAGTGGGGTACTTTCCAAAGGGCTCCCTCCCCTTAGAATCCTGCAACCAAAAGTTCCCCTCATTGTTTTCATGGCCAATACCAAATGACAAGCAATGGCTGCTCTCCAGTGGCGCTGGTCAGTCAAAACAGTACACAGCTGCAGAATTCAAAGACACTTATAGCTTAAAAGTGTGACTGGCAGAGATCAGTTTTAAATGTTACAAGTAAGATAGCAAATACTAAAGACATTGATCATTTCAAGGGATAAACAGTAGCAGAAAAAACATTTTTCTAACATTTTTCAAGGTTTCAGTTATTACAGCATTATAAAACCACAGAATGGCTTAGGTTGGAAGAGTTAACTCTGCCCTGTATCTCAGAGGCAGGCAGTCACAATTTTCATGGAGATGCTGCCACAGCACAAAAACCTGATTTCTTGCACAGTTGGGCAGAACATTATCACCTTCTCTACCCTAATGATGAGCCACTATCATCAAATAACATCCTACCTTTTCATAGCCTCCTGAATGTCAATGGCCTTGAGCCTGCATCACTTTTTCACAGCTGTCTGCAGCTTTACCTTACCCACTGCACTATCAGTATTTAGAGCTGTAGTCACATATTAATGACCAGAAGACCTGAACTCATCACGACTGTCAAAGAATTTAGACCTTGGCTGTAACCACTGAGGAAAAAAAAACAAAACTGTATGAGAAGGTTGTGCCCTAGATATAGAAAATCTGTCTGGAAAGAAAATAATTGGCCCATGTGCCTTTTGTCTGCAGTACAGGACTTGTCGTTCATCCCCCAAAAATGCCACAGTGTAGAATCCAAGTGGGATGTTATGTACACAATTCAAACTGGACATAGAGAGGTTTGACATTATTCCCAGCAGCTCAGATGCCTTTCAAATACTGAAGGATGCAATGGTTTAGATCTTTTTCCATCACCGGGAATCATACTGCATCATTCCATTAAAAAATATCTGACCCCAGGCACAGGCAGTGAGCACATGGATTCAGAAGCAAAATGACATGAATTGGTGGTAAGCTGACTGGTTTAGTTCTTCAGCTAATGGGCTAGTATTCACCTGGTAAGACACTGGAGGTTGGTATCACTTCTACTGACAAATAACAGCAAAAAGGGTCTTGGAGTGGGAATCACCACCAGAACTTCCAAAAGTCCTTTTATGGTCTCTTGGCTGGTCACTAAAGCCTGCTGACAGTCTGTTTCCAAAGGACCTGCTATGGCTCTTACCCTGCCTGTTGTACAGATCCAGTTTTCTTTTTGCAGGCAGCATCACTATGACTGCACAAGAGGGCTAACATAATGTTAGTCTCGGTGAAAGAAAAGCAAACACGAGGCTCAACAGAATATTTTCACAACTTGCCTGTTGCAGCTAATCTCTGCAAGGTTTTTTTCAGAGCTGATGGTCACTCACTAGATATAACCCCCTTCCTGAACAACACTGTGTAACAGGAACAAAGGCTTTGTGTGGCCTTGTGGGGACTTGGCTTCACAGCATCTGCTTGGAGGAGCCATGCACACCCCTGATCCTCCAAAGCAGAGGCAAAGTTGTCACACAAATCTAGATCTCTTGTACCCCTGTCCATCTACACTCTTCTCAGTATCCCTATCCATCTACACTCCTCTCTCCTCAGTATTTCCTCTTTTCATCTGTCCTGATTGTCACTCTGCTGTCCCACCTCCCACTCACTCCTCAGCTGTATGATCTGCCGAAGCTGCAAGGGAGCCACTTTGTCACAGTTTTGCCATATATTCTATTGCCCTGAGAGAGGGGGGACCCTCTCGGGGGATGAATCCCTTCATCTCTTCTGTCATGGTCAGCGATGGGCTGATGACAGACAAGCTTTGGTGAAACCCTGTCATCTCACTGTTTGTCCAAAGAGTCCCTCCTCCACACAGTTAGAGCCTCCTGCTCCATTTTGTGCAGAAGGAAGTCTGGACTCATTGTACTGATTTATACAACTAGAAAAAGACATTCATAAAATGGATACCCCAAGAGAATTCTGGAAAAAATTGGTTTACTCTATTTTATTGTGTAGAATGAAATAACTCATTACTGTACACTCAAGTGCAGGATTTTGTTCTCCAGCATGTGGCAAGCATTACATTAGAGAGCAAAATCTGGCTCTGCTGTCAAACGTGACAGAAACAAGTATTTTATTCCCACTGAATAAAATTCCCATTCTGATCACATCCACTTGTGTGTCAATAATGTTAACCACAACCCTGTCCTAAAATGTGGAACTATCTGAAAAGTATCACGCTTTTGAGGAGATTCCTTTGTATGCAAAGAAAGAGAGCACAAAGCACTCAAATAGCTGAGAACAAAAATAAATATATAAATAGATTCACTGTAGCAACTGGTATGCAAGTTATGGATGCAAAGGTTTTGCCTCACACTTTGAAAAACTGCAGTGCCAACCCTCTAGTTCTCCAAGACTAAGATTCTTAGAGAACTCTCTGAACTTCCAATTACTAAGTAAAAAAGATGCAAAGACACAATCAGTAACTCGTTAAGTTTAGCGTTTCCTCTGGACAGAATTCAGCCCCTAGCAGAGAGCTGTCAGGATGTCTCAAAAACTGAGGAGAGCCATTCTGATGCTTCAAGTCCCACACCAAGCCTTGCTTCAGTTTTTTGCAAGCACTCAGTTTCACTCTGTGGACACTGCTGTGATGACAGCATCTTGGGAAACACCATCTGAATGGGCTACAGCTAAACTGCTTCCCTTCAAAACCTCCGCATACCAAATCTACAAGGCACAATTCTTGGGCGAGAGACCAAATTTATGTTGTATGAAAGCCATTTGGGATTATTCCTAGCTGTTCTTACCTGCTGTCTAAGAACTTCAACTTGGGTTCTCATGTCCTCAAGGCTGTTCCTGTCAGCCTTCTCCAGAGTACCAAGAGCAGGCACCTGCTGCTTTTTCAGTGCATCCAAAAGGGCCTACAACATCAAACAGCAGAATTACTAAAGAGAGATTGACCACAAGGAAAAAAAAACCTACACTTTTAAACTATTAGAATGTTTGCTCTCTGACTAAACAGCTTAGAGTAAGTCACAGACTTGTGCTGGTTTTCCTTTCATTTGCAGTTGCTTCAACTATACACACTGGATACAAACCCCATGAAGAACAGAAATACACAATTAGGTTCACAATTTCAAAGTGCCTACACTTCATCCAAAAATTCGAGTCAGTGTCATTTAGGGGACTCTGCTTTTAATTTATAACTATACCCAGCATTTACCTATGGAAATCATAGCTGTAAATCTAACTCATAAAATAACACCATTTCCAGTTAGAATTTGGGAAAATAAAGACAGGTGTCTGAACTTAGACAAGGCAAAAAACAAGCAAACAAAGCCAAGCAAACAAAAATGCCAAGAACATAAAAACAACATACAAAGTTGGCCTAAAGCTGCTACTACAATAAAGTCCGAGCAAAACATTTTTTGCAGTAAGAACACAAAGTTCTTCAACTGAAAGTAAAGTAAATGCTCCGGTTGAGGAGAATTTATGTAGGCTCTATAGGTTGTCACTAGAGGGAGTTCTGAATACACACATCACACTGGTAATGCTCTTACTCCTATTTTTCAACCAATTTCTGCCACAGTTCTTTGCAGATTTCGTTAATTTTTACCAGTATTATTAAGCTCTCCCTTTAACTGCAGTAATTCTTAAGTCATTCTTACCCCTCTTTGTCTCTAACAACATTGTTTTGTCTTGGATTTTTTACAAATAATCTGACTTTTTCAACATCAAAACTGTAACTTCATGATTGAAAAATTACTACCTTGGTTTCCAAATCAACAAACAGGGTAAGTGGTCTGGTCCATGCACCTAGAAACCTCTTAATCTAACCTTGAGAGCATGTTAGGTTTGCAAGGAAGCTTTGAACAGATTGCCTTCTATATATGAGAAATGGGATGAAGTAAAGCACTCTTCAACCTGGTATCTTTCATAAACCCTAGATTTTTTTATCAGAGGAAACACACTTATCAGTGTACACTTATTAGTCTATGTTTAAATAACAACTGAGCAACAAAGTTAGGACATAAGTCAGAAATTTGTCTTGAACTACATCATGGAGAAGGGAACAGCCACAGAAAAGCCAATAATCTTGAAATACAGCATTGCAAACTCTTATGGTATTGCAACATCACTTTCACACTGCAGACATCAAAGTAAGACCAGATCAGACTTGCTTTGTTTAAGATTAAAAAAAACATAGCTATTGATAGGCACAGTTGTATTTGAAAAGACCAACGGAGCTGGTTCAGCTTAGCTAAACTATCCTCTAGTGAAAATACAATTGCTCTCTGTAGCTATAGGGAAAGAGCAAATGCCCCCAAGAGCAATCACTGGATTAAAGGTGTGCTTCACAGAGGGAGCATATCTGCTGCACACAAGGAGTGAGGCAGAGCTGTTTGACACTACTACCAAACTAATGTGTATCATCTGGACAGAATAAATTCAGCCCAACTGAAACAGATGAAAGCATCTAATGAAATCAGGATTATAGTTGCACAACAGCTTTCCAAGTTTAAGTATTTTTAAAGAAAAAATTATTTGATTTCAGAGAATTTGAAAGAATTTCAAGTCACTGAACCTCCAATAGAAGAGAACTACACTTAAAAGGACACAGAAGGTCCCTTCCACTCTTACAGCATTCATGACTTGAGATTTGAAGGATGCAAGTACACAGAAAATCAGTAAATCACTCCTAGAAAAGTATGTTACATGAAATTGATGTGTCATTTAAAAGAACAGTCTATTGACCCATCTATCATAGTTCACAACAAAATAAAACATTGAAGTAAGTCACTTTACAAAGAAGACCTTGAATGAAACACACACCAAAGCTTTGAGCACATCCTGTGAATGCCTTTCAAAAAGAACTAGAGGTGATACGTTCTGCCAAATCCTTTCATATGGCAACATTACTTTTTTCACCCTGACTTTTGGACACCATGGCTTGTGCAGCAGTTCAAGTTACACAGTAATGGTGTACTGCAGTGCATTTCCTCAGGAAGTGTTCGTGGTTCACCATGACATACAAAATTGTTAGAAAACACCCACTGCTTTATGTGATCTTTTGATTTAACAAAGTTACATTTATGGCTTTCCTTCAGTTAAAAAAAACCAACCCATTTAGCTATTTTTTGGCAATCTCCCCAAGGAGACATATACACATAATATCTAGGTACTTTATGTGTATAAATAGTAAGAGAGCAGCATGTCTTGTGAGAGAAGCCATTAGTCTCAAACTCAGGATATATGTAAAACAACAGGTTTCAAACTATCTGCTTGGTTTTTTTTATCACAGTATTCCACTGGATGCATATGAAACCATCTTCATGCCACTTCCCTCTTGTACTATGAGGGAGAATGTAGACAGAGGTTAGATAAGACATACAGAGGGGTTTCACAAGAGAGAAGCCAAAATTTCTCCTAGCTTTTCTCTCTGCAATGCAACTCCACTACTTGCCAAGAACAGCATGCACAGCAGAAGTCAGTTCTAGCTTGCTCCTCCAGCTCCCAGATGGAGATCATCAGTTTGCTACTATAAACAGGTTGTTCACTCAGGATATCTGGGCACCTGATAGTGTCACTGCTTGATAACAAAGACTTCAGAATTAAAAGAAGAGGTCTTGGTCAGTGGCTGACTCTTGTTCATACCTTATTGAGACGACTTATTTCACACTCATAGTGTTCCTTCTTTCTGACCATTGATGCATTCTGCTGCTTCAGGAGCTTGTTCTCTTCTTTTATTTCAAGGAAAGCTTCACTAAAGACCTTGGTTTCTTTCTGGGATGCAAAAATACAGAGAGATGCTGCTGAAATGCAGATGGAACCATTTCTCAAGAACAATTGGCATAGTATCTTCTGTCTGGCAGATGTGCTGCATTTTTGTTGTTCCAAGCACATCTGGGAAGGGAGGCAGCAGGAAGGTGGATGGTTAGTTAAACCCAGATCTAATAAAATCTGTGGAAATCGTTTTGACCACTCACCACAAGATGAGACAGAGACAAAACACCAGACTAAATCTTTACTCTGTACAGATGCAGTTGCACAAAGGCATGAGAAAATTGGCAGAACAACCAGATTAGTACCCTACAGGTAATTATTTCAAATCCCTCTTAAGTACGCATAGCAAAAGGCCAGGACTAAAGCTGGTGGATTCCCAGACATTCCCAGTGGTATACAACTTTAAAGACGAAGCCACATCTCAGTGGTTTGAGGGATTCTTCCACTTAGTGAGAGACTGAGGTAGATCTCAGCCTGATCAAGATTTACCAAGCTATCAGCCAAAGCTTAAAAAACTATTTCCTTAACCCATCACAACTGTCACTGACTTAAGCTTGACCCAAACTAGCACATATGCCTACACTGTTGCCACCCCAGTAAACTAGCAGGAAGATGTCCCTATTTGCAAGAGGATTTACACATTGATCTTTCAAGACAGTATTTGAAGAATTATCAGGGCAGACTTGTCAAACTTCAAGATTCTCTTCTGCTGTCACTTTCAGTACAGCTGATTTCCATGTATAGCAACAGAAGCTAAGCACCAAATCAGACCCTGAAGCAAATGGCACTGTTTAATCCTCGCTAACATTCCTTGTGAGCCCACTTTTGCCAGGCTGTCTTAAACCAAAGTTGCTTAGATACAAGGAACAGAATGGCTTGTTCGGGAAAACAAAAAAGAAACTATTATAGATATTACTCTGCAGCTGCTTTAAGTGATCAAAAGTGAGATCCAACAATCACAGGACACTATATGAATGTTTGTGGGGGTTTTCTGTGCAACAGGCATACCTGTGGACAGACAGCTACTGGGCATTTCGTGTTTGGGCACCACTGTACTAACTGATCCAGTGAAAACGTATTCCTGAGAAACAGTTTCTTACACGTGACATCATTTCTTTTTCTCCTGTTCCAAGCTAGTTGAAACATTTCATTTTATCTCAAAACTGGGCAAGATCAGCAGGGTATCTGCATTAAGCACAGGAATTCAGCCAGGAGCTATGGGCAAGCTGGTGTGTACATGTGTGTTTTAAGATATTAAAGAAAACCCAAACAAAACACTAAAATCTAAATAAGCTTTTAGACATATTCTTATTTCTCTTCACCTTTGCCATCTCCTTTTCCTAGCTCCTAGCACATACTCTCCCTGGAGGCTGACACCTTTGGGAACAAAGTGATTTATAACTAAAGATTTCCAGTTCATTCAGGTTTTTGAACCATCTGACTTCTTGCATCTATTGGCTTTTATTCAAGATTGAATCTTGGGTCTTATGGCACCTAGACTTGCCAGATTGGTCTGCTTCTTATCTGTGGGTACACAGTTATGGCCAGAGAGAATAAAAAATAATTTAAATCTCAAAAGCACTGCATTTTCCTCTGCAGGACATAGAGGACATGGGGACAGAGAAAGTTCACAGTATTATTCTGTAAGATCCATACTTCCAGGTGCATGAAAAATAACATATCTCTTGGACAACAGCAGCATGTGAGCTGTCTCAGATTGTTTGGAGCTGCTGCTTTTCCTGAATGGCTCAGCAAAGCACCCAGAGAACTGCCACTCTGAGTAAACATTTTGAGAAGGTACTGTAATGCTGCTGGACTAGATAAGCAATGAGGGAACAAACATTTTATTGCTTTGCTCTAGCAGTTGGCCTGTACAGCCCATCCCAGCTCTGTGGCTACAGGGCTGCAAGTAAAGCATTTACAAAAAAGAAAGAGCTGCTAACTTTCAAGAAAAGAAACACACACACACACGCACACACACACACACACACACACACACACACACACATATATATAAAACCAAACACAAGTATAAAGAATGTTAGTTGCTGAAAAAAAAAACTCCAACAAAGGTAAAGCCATAAAAAATTAATCTTGGTGTATCTGACAACTTGGGCCTCTTCCACATCTACTAAACTTTAATGCAGCAAGTCTGCTCATGTGCTTTCAGGCTGAACATATCTTTATGCACTCTTCTGAATCATCCCCTGGCACTTTTTCATCCAGCCCATGAGTAGGCTAACGACAACCTCAGCTGGCACAGCTGCTGGTGTGGGTGTTACAACCCCTGCACTCATTTTAACATCTCTGCTTTTAGCAGTGATCTCTGCCAAGGTGTAGATTTCCTACATCCCTACATGACATCCAAAAACTAAAGAAATTCAGAGTAAATACAATTGCTTACTGTCTGCATACACAATGTGCAAAGAAATTGCTGCTTTAAGGCTGAAGGTCCATGCAGGTTAACCTATGCTTATCAGAGATTTTTGGTTTATAATGTCATGTAGTTCATTATTCACATATGTGTGAATACATTCACATATGTAGTAAAAAAAACTGGGAGAGTATACTGCTCACCTTACCTTCTCAAAGAAGCTAGAGCTGTTCTCCCACAGCTACCATGGTTCAAAGAACAGGCAGTTAAAACCTTAGTAATATGAGCAGGAAGATGAATTGCCTCATGTTGAATCCAAGCTTGGAGCAAATACAGGCAGTGATTCAGCAAGTACATAATGACAAACTCTATTTTGAAGCCTGTAAGAGGTCCTATTGGCTGGAAATGAGGCACACGTTTATCTATGACCATATCAAGTTCAATAAGCAAGATGAAGACAGAAGCTAAGAGTGGTGTGTTTCTTCTCCTGCAGCACCTAGCTTACATATTACTTGAGCCTAGAAGTCATGTGATTGATGCTTGTTTTCAGGTTTGTTCCATATTATCAAGCCTACTGAGAAGCCAAAATTCAGACAGAAAGTCTTATAAGAGTTTAAGAAGTGTGTGACACCATGAAGCAGAATTAGAATAGGAAGCACCTCTCTGTGGGGCTTGGAAAATAGAGCACAAAGTTTTGTGTGGACATTGCACCAATCACTCAGGCTGGTGGTTTACTTGATGTGAATGCCTACACAAGAGCCAGCACCTAATGAGTTGTGAGAGATGCACTCAATCCCTCTGAGGGTGCAGTGAACACCACTCTGTAGCAGCTGGTTGGCTCAGGCACTTTCAGCTTGCAGTGCATCAACATCACCAATACTTATAGGGAGCTGAGTCAGCCAGCACACATATAGAAGCCTATATCGTTGAGACCAAAATGTGACTGTCTGGAGATGAACTCATTCCTTCAAGTATTTATTACCAAGCATTTCATATAGCACATGCAATGATGTTCCTATTCCATTTGAAATCACTGTAGCATTTTCATCCACAAAGAAGTTCACCTCAAAATGAGCAAGGAAATCTCTGCAGCATTCATATCAGTCTGCTCTTTACTCCTACACATACACAAATGGTGTGCTCTCTGCCAGTATCTACTGAAATGGCTCTAGACATAGTTCTCTGATCAGACAAAAGATCAGACACTGCCCTAAGCATCATAAAAATAGCACTCAACACTACAATCTCATCTCACACTGTATGACCACCCATGCTGTCTACTCAAGAGGAGAGAAACAAGAAAGGCAAGAGAGTGTTCAGCACTGAGCACGAACAGGGTAACGGAGTGCACCCTCCTACCGTTTCCTGCAACGGCCTCTCTCTGCCCAGTGCCTGCAGCCTCCCATCTTCTGCATGCTGTCGGTGTCTCTCTTCCTCCAGCTCACCCACTCTCCTCTCTGACGTGTCCAGTTTTGCTTTCATTTCTGCCAACTGAAAAGCAAGTGACAGACAATGGTGGCTGACTGGGGATCCTGAAAGGCACTGCACCTTGAAGGTGCCTTCAAATCCTTTCAGCTCTCAGAAGATCAGTGTCAAAGGGTGGATCTGGTGTGTGTTAAGTACCCAGCCACTAATATTCCCCTTCACACCTCTAAAATGCACTGCTGTGTCTTAATGGTTCTGGGCAAATTCTCTGTTAGTGTTAACCCAGTTATGTCTTGCACTGTTTTGCTGCCACAGAACAACTATCAAGGGTCTGTCTCCCCAGATGAATATTCAATATTCTTTTTTTTTTTTCTCCTTGGAGCAATTTGGACTCTCTGTCCAGTGGTGCACATCCAAATGATCTCACCACAGAATGGAGAGAATGAAAAAAGCAAATGGGGGAAATGAAAAAAAAAATCAACAAAAAGTGATCACAGAAATGGTCCAGATTTCAATAATGCTTACTGAAATACATTAGAGAAAATTCTCTTGACGAGGACACGAGGTCACTCTGCAAACTTCCTTTTCATAGAAGGAAAAAGGAGATAAGAAGTGTCAGACAAAGAACTAATATAGGGTTTAGAATACCAAGCAAAACTTGTAAGAAGCTAGCTTCAGTAGGCAGCTGATTATGACATCCATGGCAAAGATGTCAAGCAGCTGGCAACAAGGTATGAAAGCTGTGCTAATGGGATCTTGACCAAAAAAGGAAATAAAATGTATTTACTTACAAAATTGTTATTTTTTTAATAAAGAGCTTTGGTACAGAGCAATTTCTCAGAGGTAAAACAGGCTCTCTGCTTATGTAAGGCAGCATTCACAGAGGATCTGTCTGAGAGCTCCCCCACTGTAAGGAGCGTCAGTGAGTTTCCAGGCTTCACCAGCCAGCCACAAGGGATGGTACAAGACCCAGTAGCTATGTGATGATGCAGATCAGTGGCTGGGCACACCAGGCACTGCGAGCTAATTTTCTGCTAATTGTTCTCTGAAATATGAGCAATTTTTCTTGCCATATGGAGGACATGAAGATCCCTGCTGCCATGTCTACCCGGCTCCCTACTGTTTCAAAGATGCCCTGTTTCTCTTGTTATTTTGTCCTACTGAAAACTGTACATGTGTTAGCTCCACTTTCATATGATGAAGCTTTTTTAATATGTGAGTTAAAGACAAAGCAAACATGATGACTTTCCTCCTGGATATTTACTGTAGCTGTGACTGGTTGGTATTTAAGCACAGACTTAATCATCAGCATGGGGCACACAGATTCCACTAGAAATACTAAACATTGTTACCTGTTTTTCATAGAGCTGTTTCATACTCCTAAATTGATGATCC